>NC_052532.1:159892732-160193982 GCF_016699485.2 Gallus gallus | reverse complement strand
TTGATTTATATTTCCTCTTTCGTAATGAGTTCATATTCTACTAATATAGATTTCACTGACACCAATACCTTTTATGTAAATTCACCTATTTGTTGTCAGATACTAAACAACTTCAAAAAGTACATAGAAGTCCTCAAATCTTGTTAGTAACTGTGACTGCAGTTAATAACAAAAGCACTGATGTTTGTATTTTAATTTAGTATCTCATCACATTATATTGGTGACCTGAATTTTTTTGTGTTTCTTAGCCACAGAAAAGAATATGGGAGGATCTGGACAAATTAAGGGAAAGGTTTAAAGCAGATTAAGTCTCACAGGACAGACTATTCAATGTAAATATCTGTCATGTTTCAAAATATTCCTCTGATGATATTTTAAGATACCATAGCTTCACGGTGGATTTAGACTGGTTGTACCACATATCTGTATATTCTCCAGCCATGAAAATAAACGTCCTCTCCCATATAATGCATCACTTCTGAAAAGCAATTACATGATTGGTTGAAATGTTGACACCATACACATTGTGTAATAAGTTGGATAAAATAAACATAGTGCTATGTACTACATGCAGCTTTAGTTCATTAGTGTCTGTATCAGGCATACAACGGAATAGGTTGTCAGAGACCAGAATGAAATAGCACAAAGTGTGGCCCTATAGTCTAAGAACAAAATTGTTACTGATGGTCACAAGTAACAGCTTTTGCATTAATATAATGTAGACTTCATAATTTGCCAAACCCTGTCTGAAATTGTATAGAATCATAGAATCACTCAGGTTGGAAAAGACCTCAAAGATCAGTGAGTCCAACCATGACCTAACCATACTACCCTAACAACCCACTGCTAAATCATGTCCCTGAGCACCACATCCAAACAGTTTTTAAACACATCCAGGTATGGCGACTCAACCACCTCCGTGGGGAGCCTACTCCAGTGCTTAACCACCCTTTCTGTAAAGAAGTGTTTCCTGATATTCCTAAACTTCCCATGGTGCAACTTAAGGCCATTTCCCTTGTCCTGTCACCAGTGAGAAGAGATCAACCTTGCTTTTGCTGTAAGCACCTTTCAGATATTGGAAGAGAGCAATAAGGTCTTCCCTCAGCCTCCTTTTCCCCATACTCAACAGCCCCAGTTCCTTCAGTCTCTCCTCACGGGGCATATTCTCCAAGCCCTTCACAAGCCTTGTTGCCCTTCTCTGGACCTGCTCCACCACCTCCATGTCCTTTCTGTACTGAGGTGCCCAAAACTGAACACAGTACTTGAGGCAAGGCCTCAGCAGTGCCAAGTACAGGGGCAGGATGAATTCCCTAGTCCTGCTCACCACCCCATTCCTGATACAAGCCAGGATGCCATTGGCCTTCTTGGCCACCTAGGCACACTGCTGGCTCATATTCAGCTGACTGTCCATCAGTACACCAAGGTCCCTTTCCATCAGGCAGCTTTCCAGCCACTCTTCCCCACTCTTGTAGGGTTGCCTGGGATTGTTGTGACCAAAATGCAGGACCCAACACTTGACCCTATTGAAACTCATACAGTTTGCCTTGGCCCATTGATCCAGTCTATTGAGGTCCCTCTGTAGTGCACTTCTCCCCTCAGGCAGATTGATACTTCTTCCCAACTTGGTGTTGTCTGCAAACTTACTGAGGGTGCACTCAATCCCCTCATCAAGATCGTTAATAAAGATGTTAAATAGAAGTGGCCCAGGTACTGAGCCCTGGGGGACACTGCTCATGACCGACTGCCAACTGGATTTAACTTCATTGACCACAACTCTTTGGGCTCGGCTATCCAGCCAGTGTTTCACCCAGCGGAGCATACGCCCATCCAAACTGTGGGCAGTCAGCTTCTCCACAAGAATGTTGTGGGGGATAGTGTCAAAGGCCTTACTAAAGTTCAGGTAGACCACATTGACAGCCTTACCTTCGTGCACTAAGCGGGTCACCTTGTCATTGAATAAAATCATGTTTTTCAGACAGGATCTACTATTCGTAAACCCACACTGACTGGGCCTGATCCCCTGGTTGACCTTTAATTGGTTCATGATTGCCCCCAAGATTATCCATTCCATAACCTTCATGGGCACTGAGACTGATAGGTTTGTAGCTACCAGGAACATTTTTCCAGCCCTTTTTGAAGATGGGCATCACATTTGCCTGTTTCCAATCCACTGGGACATCTCCGGTTAGCCAGGGCTGCCAAAGAATGATGGTGAGTGGCTTGACAACCACATCCGCCAACTCCCTCATCACTCTAGGGTGAAATCCATCTGGCCCCATGGACTTGTTAGCATCCAGCTTTGGAGCAGGTCCAAAACTATCTCATCATGGATCATGAAGAGCCTATACTGTTCCCCATCCCTATCTACCAGCGCAGGGGCCTGTGTTCCCAGGGAGTAACAAATCTTACTATTAAAGTTTGAGGCAAAGAAGGCATTAAGTACCTCAGCCTTATCCTGATCCTTCGTCACCAAGTTGTCCTCAGCGTCCAACAAGGGATGGAGATTCTCCCTAGTCTTCCTCTTGCTGTTGATGTATTTATAGAAATATTTATTGTTGTCCTTTACCTTAGTGGCCAAGTCTAGTTCTAGCTGGGCTTTGGCATTTCTAATTTTCTCCCTGCACAGCTTCACTACGTACCTGTAATCATCATAAGTAGCTTGCCCACTCTTCCAGAGACCATAAATTTTCCTTTTGTTCTTGAGTTCCAGCCAGAGGTCTCTGTTCAGCCAGTCTAGCCTCCTTGCCCATCAGCTCGTCCTCCGTGACTTGGGAGTGGTCAGCTACTGCATCTTTAAAATTATTTCCTTAAAGTATTCCCAGCCTTCCTGGGCTCCCACACTCTCCAAAACTACCTTCCAAGGGACCCTCTCAACCATGGTCCTAAAGAGGTTAAAGTCCACCGTCCAGAAGTCCAAGGTGGCAGTTCTGCTGACTCCACTCTGTGGTTCAACAAGGATCGAGAAATCTAGCATCTCATGATCACTATGCCCCAGACGGCCTCCAACCTTTACATCCCCCACAAGACCTTCTCTGTTAACAAACAGCAAGTCTAGGATTTTGGTTCCTCTTGTTGGCTCCTTCAGCAGCTGTGTCAGGAAGTTATCACCCACACACTGTAGGAACCACCAGGGCTGTTCCCTATCTGCTGTATTGTAAGTCCAGAAGAAGTCTGGGAAGTTGAAGTCCCCCACAAGAACAAGTAAGAGTGACCTTGAGACCTCACCCAACTGTCTATAAAGTGTCTTGTCCACCTCTTCGTTTTGGTTGGGTGACCTGTAGCAGACTCCCACGATAATATCAGTCTTATTGGCCTTTGCTTTTATTCTGACCCACAAGCTCTCAACCCTATCATCGTCATCATTAATTTCCTTTCACTCACATTCTTTCTTAACATAGAGAGCTACACCACCGCCTTTCCTGCCTTGCCTGTCTCTTTTGAAAAGTCGGTAGCCATCCATCACAGCACTCCAGATGTGCAAGTCATTCCACCATGTTTCCATGATGGCAACTATATCATAGCTTTCCGACTGCACAATGGCCTCCAGCTCCTCCTGTTTATTACCCATGTTGCATGCATTAGTGTAAAAACACCTAAGCTAGGCCTCTTTTTCAGTGGCTGTAGCCCTAATACCCTCATGACCATACTCAGGTGTTTCTACAGCCACCAACCTCACACCAACCCTTGTGTTCTTCCTACAAAAGGGTGAGTTGTCCTCCTCCTTCGCCAAGACACAAGACTGTGGGATCTTACTAGCACATCCCTCTCCTACAAGCACTGGGACGTTACATTCAGGCTCCATTCTAGTGACCCCACTTACACTCCCACCCCCTTCATACCCAGTTTGAAGCTCTATGAATGAACCTTCCCAACTCCAGTCTTAAGACCCCTTTCCACCAGTGGGAGAAGCTACTCCTATCAGTTGCCAGCAGGCCTGGTCTCATGCAAACAGAACAGAGGTCAAAAAACCCAAATCCCTGCCGGGCATACCAGGCTGGGAGCCAGATATTAATCTGTTGGTCCATCATACTTAGTCCCTCATCATTCCCTATAACTGGAGGGATACAGGAGAACACAACTTGTGCTCCCAAACCCTCTACCTGTCACCCCAAGGCTCTGAAGTCCTTTTTCATAGTCTTTAGGGAAGTTCTTCCTATATCATTGCTGCCTACCTGAAACAACAATCGGGGATTGTAATCTGAGGGCTGAACTAGGGAAGAAACTTTCTTCTTACATCTTTAACCTGGGCTCCCGGGAGGCAGCAGACCTCCCTGTGTAGAGGGTCTGGTCTACATATTGGCCCTTCTGCTCCCTTCAGCAGAGAGTCACCAATGACAATGACCCATCATATTTTCTTTGCCAGTGAGGTTTTAATGCTACATGAGGCTTTGGTAACACCACCAACTGGGGAGAACCATCATCATCACCATTGTCCAGTTGTCCCTGTAGAGCACTGTACCGGTGGGCAGGGGCAGCTGGGGAGGCAGGGGAATCTCTGAAAGGGCACGCCTGTATCACCGAGCCACTGCCACTGCCCCACACCCCCCGATTCCCCACCGTTTTCTAGGGTAAGGAGAGAACAGGGGGTTCACTGCAGCAGGAACACTGTCTGCCTGCTGGTTCCCCTCTGTCACCTGTTTGCAAGGTGGCAGGGGGTGACTTTTTATATGTGGAGTCTCAAGTGGCTGCCAAGATCTCATGGCCAATAGGGTTTGGCACCACCAATCAATCTCCCTCTCACATTCCCTTATGCTCCTCAGCCTCTCCACCTCTTCCTTCAGGTCAACCACAAGGCTGAGTAAGTCATTTAGCTGGTCTCATCTTACACAAGTGCTGTCTCCCTCACCTAGCACTGCAAAGGCCAGGCTCTGGCACTCACTACAGACAGCGACCTGCACACTAGCATCTTGTTTCGGGACCTCAGTCTGGGCCTCCACGTTTTTCCTGGCAGTAGCCTTCCACCAAGGTGCAGCCATGGCAAACCAGCAGACTCACTAGCACTATTCAGGTGGCCTTAACAGGGTGTGAATGATCAGCTCTGTCCTGCTGCCAGTAGTGCCAGCACCGGCACTGCCCTCACTCTGTTACCAGGCCGTTAAGAGGTGCCCCTGCACTTATTTCTTGTTTCACAGTGATAGCAACCCTAATTACTGTGTAGTCCCGTGAATGGGTGGCTTACGGTTTCTCTGCATTTGAACAGCCCACATGACTCACACACCACAACCCCTCCTCCTCTTCATCTCTGCTCCCAAAGGCTTTTTCTAGGGAAGGGGGCTGTTGCTTTCTGCAACAACGATGTTACCCCCATGTGTTAGGCCTCTGCACGCTCTGACCAATAGTCTGATCAGGGCCAAATGACTGCATACGCACACCAATATGATGAGCAGCAGAATGGCGTTTATTCACTACTAAACACAGCTTATATGCATTTTTACCTACATAACCGTGCTGTCATGTCCCACTCTGATTGGTTCACACCAGATAACATTGTGCCTTATTTGGCCATTTCCACATTCTTTTCTCATCCTTCTTCTTCTTCTGTTTTCTCTGCATCAAGGTCAGCATGATAGCACTGTCTCTCTATGCTTAGGGAGAGGCCTGTCCCGTACATCCCTCACCCCCACAAGACGCCTACTACAACAGGGTGCGTGGATGTAGAGCCATTGCCCAGGCAATGCCCACACTGCGTCAGCTGCTCTCACGAGAGCTGCCGGGTTGCTGTTATCTCAGGGTTCCCTGGATGAAAGAACCAACCGTAACCCACCTGTATGTCGCGGTCAGTTGCTGCGGTTCTGGCCGGAACAGCTCCGAAGCAGCGAACCTCCGTGATCAAGGTTTCATGCTTGTTTATAGTTTAACTTGCTTATTTGTAACTGCTAATGGTCAGGTAATTAAAACATAGTTTGTCTAAGTTTTGTCTGTCTTGGTCCCTTAGGAGCTCTAGTTAATAACTTTAATATAAACGAAATAAATAAATAGAATAAAGCAAAAGAAAACAAACAAGCAAACAAACAAAAACATATTAATGCTGTGTAGAGTGACTTACCTGTAATCCTAAAATAAACACACTGAGTAAAGCAGTACAGGTGAAAGGTAACAGCAGTATCCTCAAAGGTCTATGCGTAGGAGCTGAGCCTTGAGCTGTTGACAACAAAGCAGCACTCATTTAGGGGGAATATTACAAACTTAATTATTGGGTGAAAACCCAACTCAAGGATTATAAAGAGGGCAAAAATAAAGCATCTAATATTTTTAATATGTGTCACATAGAGTAAAATAAGATAGAAAATTAGGCTGCAGACTGATGAAGGAAGAACAAAGTGCAAAATGAGTTGGAAAAGACCCCAAAAAGCCTCTGTCAGAATAACAAAATATTCCTACTTTCACATTAATTGTGTGCTCCATTTTTGTCCATGACAAGAATGTAGTAAGGGGGAGAGATTAGAAAAGAAATCTGCAAATCAGGTATGAAGAGTAGAAATAATAAAAAGTTATATCAGAATAAAAATCTATATTATGATATGTCACTGAATTTATCTTATTTTTTGAAATATGTGGTTTCTAACTGTGCAGATAGGCTCCATTTCTTTTAGGTATCTTTCTCAGTGTGTTTTGAGAGGAAATACAGAATGTGTTCTTCATTGCTTGAGCTTCAATTTTAAACCAGGCCTAGTCCAAATCCTCCATTGTATGAGTCTAATGCAGATTCTTCAGCAGTGTTATGAATTAAAGTATTTGCTCCTTTGTATTCATACAAAGAATACTTCCTTCTGTTTCTTCATATCCAGGGAAACTAATTCATTCTTAATGTTTGATGTTGTTGTTGCTGTTGTTTTATTCTACCCTATTTCATGCAAGATTTGAATAAATCAGTACAAACCAATGAATAAAATAAATAAATAAATAAAAAAAAAAAATCTGGTGTATGTACAAGAGTGAAACTCCATGTATATGTATGCCTATGGTTTCTACTATGCTGTGCTCTGACTGAAACTATTTTACTAGAAATTCCATTGGTTCTTTCAGAAATGCTTTGAAGCAAGCAGGAAGAATTTTTCTTTTTCAATAAATGAAATAAAATTCTTCGATCATCTTCTAAGAAGTTCCTTATAATTATCTATTCATTAAGATTTCTGGGAAAGAGTTAAGGCTTAACTTGGCAGGCAGCCAAACACCAGAAAACTGTTTTCTTCCTCCTCCCAAGTGGGATGAACAAGGGAACTGAAAACAAAATAGAAGTTGTGGATTGAGATAAATATTATTTACTAACACAGAAAGGGAAAATGGAAATAAAAAACACAACGATAGAAATATACAAGAGCTGCTCCAGAAATAATGCCTCTTATTTTATTATGTTGGCCCACGATGTCGGAAGAAGCTGATGAGGTTTATAGCAGTAGAGGTTGAACCTTCCTGCCAATAATCTGTTACATTTTGTTTTTGTGTGACAGATGGCAGCAGAGGGGCACTCTGACAAAATGGCATCTGACATGGAAGTATGTACAAAGAAAAGCTGTGGAATTGAATTCCTCCATGCAGAAAAAAAATTGCACCCATTGACATTCACTGACACTTGCTGAATATTTATGGGGATGAAGCAGCCAATGTGAGGATAGTGAGACAGTGGGTGATGCATTTCAGTAGTGATGACAGTGACGTGACAGATAAGCCACGTTCTGGATGGCCATGCACAACTGTCACACCACAAAATGGAACATCTTGGTCAGCTCATCTGCACAAATCAGCACATTACAATGAGAGAACTCTGTATGGAGCTGAATATCAGCTTCATCTGGAAACCACTGTGGTAATGTTGTAATATTACAAATTTTGCTCCAGGTTGGTCCAATGGACACTCACATAGGAACAGAAAGAAGACTATATGCAAGTTTCTCAGGACCTATGGAACAAATAAGAGGTTGCAGGTGGAAGTTTCCTGGATTGCATCATTACCAGTGATGACATGTGGTGTCACCCCTAAGAGCTGGAGTCAAAACAGTAGTCCATGAAGTGCCAGCACGTGAATTCCCATCAAGAAAAAAAGTACAAGAGTCAACCTCAGCAGGTAAACTGAAGGCTTATGTCCCTTCTCCAATTGCTTTGTCAATGTCCTCTTCCCTAGATAGGGATCCTAGCTATCTAGTTTTACTGCCTGCTCAGTGCAGGCTATTGACTCCATTATCCTAGCATCAGCACAGTCACATGATAAAATGCTCACCCTGCTGGCAATATCACATCTCACCACTCACTGACTGATGCCTAGCAACTCCCAGGCAGTGGCCAAATAACCCTGCCCAACTCCCTGCAGCTTTATAACCTTCTGCCTGATGCCTTGTATTATGGAATAACCCCTTGACTAATGAAGGCCAGCTGTCCTGCTTCCACCCTTGTCACATCATGGCAAGGTGTGAAGTGGCAAGGTGGCAAGTGGCAGCAGCTCCCCACTAAGTGATCTAGCCCTGCTCTAGCTCAGCCTGGAAATAGTTCTGCTACTCAACAACAACAAAAGCATTGGTGTGTTGTGGGCATTGTCTTGGCAGAAACCAGGACAATGTGCAGATTGCATGAAATTTCAACCTAGGAAGTAAAATAGCTGAGTGACTTATTTTCAAGTGCAACTAGACTGTGAGTAGCTATTGTGCAATGGGTTTATGCTTAATCAAGAATGTATATTTTTACTAACAACTTTAAGAGTCATAATCTAGAATGTTTGTTCTGAGGAATGATAGTAAGTGATGTTTACAACACTATTTTTCAACTATGAGCTTTAAATTTATAAATTTATGTTAATTTCTGAATAAGACTCCATTTTTCATAGAATTATATAAACATAGAATGGCCTAGGTTAAAAAGGAACACAATGATCATCTAGTTTCAACCCCCCTGCTATGTGCAGGGTCGCCAACCACTAGACCAGGCTGCCCAGAGCCACATCCAGCCTGGCCCTGAATGCCTCCAGGGATGGAGCATCTACAACTTCTCTGGGCAACCTGTTCCAGTGTGTCACCACCCTCTGTGTGAAAAACTTCCCCCTAATATCTAACCTAAACCTCCCCGTCTCAGTTTAAAATCATCCTCCCTTGTCCTATCACTTGTCCACATTTGTAAACAGCTGTTCCCCTTCCTAGGCTCCCTACAAGTATTGGAAGGCCACAGTGAGGTTTCCCAGGAGACTTCTCCAAGCTAAACAAGCCCAGTTCCCTCAACCTTTCCTCACAGGAGAGGGGCTCCAGCCCTCTGATCATCTCTGTGGCCCTCCTCCAAACCCGCTCCAAGAACTCCATGTCCTTCCTGTACTGGGGACCCCAGGCCTGGACACAGTACTCCAGATGGGGCCTCACAAGACCCGAGTAGAGGGGCACAATCACCTCCTTCTCCCTGCTGGCCACCCCTTTTTTAATGCAGTCCAGAACACAGTTAGCTTTCTGGGTTGCAAGCACATGCTGCTGGTCATGTCCAGCTTACTGTCCACCAGGACCCCCAGGTCCTTCTCTTTTAGGGCTGCTCTCAACGGGTCTTCCCTCAGTTTGTATAAATGCCTGGGATTGCCCCGACCCAAGTGCAGCACCCTGTACCTGGCCTTATTGAACCTCATTAGGGTTTTCATGGGTCCACTTCTCCAGCCTGTCCAGGTCCCTCTGGATGGCTTCCCTTCCTTCCAATATATCAACTGCACCACTCAGATTGCTGTCATCTGCAAACTTGCTGAGGGTGCACTTGATGCCATCGTCTATGTCGTTGATGAAGATGTTGAAGAGCACTAGTCCCAAAACCGGCCCCTGAGGGGCACGTCTTGTGACCGGCCTCCGCGCTGACACAGAAACATTAATCAGAACCCTTTGGCTGCATCCAGCCAGCCAATTCCTAATTCTTCAAACAGTCTATCCTTCAAATCCATACCTCTCCAATTTAGTGAGAAGGTTGTGGTGAGGGACCATGTCAAAGGCCTTGCAGAAGTCTGCATAGATGACGTCCATCGGCCTTCCCCCGCTCACGGAAGCCATCACTCTATCATAGAAGGTCACCAGACAGTCCACCAAGATCTGCTCTTGGTGAAGCCATGCTGGCTGTCTTGAATCACCTCTTTGTCTCATAAACTTTTCATTAATTAAACATTCTGGTTTTTGTTTAGACTACTCAAGATCTTGCTGATCTGTAGGTTAAAATGATTTGCTCATTATGCATTTACTAGCAGGAATTAATTATTTTTGAGGATTTTAAGAAGTTGATATGATACCTTTCCCCTTTCAGTGAAAATAGAGCTGCATAATACTGTTTGGAATATTCCTTTGATGAGCACGAAATTCCTCTTTGACTTTTAAAGGCCTGACAAATATGCAGTCTACACTAAATAAGTAACTTAAAAAAAAAAAAAATCTGCTTTAAGCTTTGCCCAATTCTAAAGTATTCAGTTTTCTTTAAAGGTATTAAGGCAGTTTGGTATCAGTTTCTGTCCTACCTTATTAATACTGTTAACACAATAGAGTGGAGCTCTTTCATATAATTTTAGATGAATTTCGAATATTGTTCTGTGGGCATGAAAACAGAGAAATGTTGTTTTTTTTTTTTCTCTATGATCTCTTTCATTTCTATACTTTAAATATATTACCCAAGAATAGTTGTTAAAAAAGTTTGTATAACTTTTATAAATGTTTGTATAGTTTTCATCACTGAAATTCAAATATTGGTGTAAGAATAGCTTTTTAAAGTGCATGATCTATATATACATGTTTTTGAATATTTCCTATGGCAGAATGAAATTAATCTTACTTGACAATATATTATTAAAATGTTATTTATTGATGTGATATTAAAAGCACATTATCATGTATATAAGGATTAATTACAAGCATTTTACATGTTTACCACACTTGCCATTGAGATATATAAAATCTATTCATACGTTAAAGGAATAGAACATAAGAATCTGGTTAAGTAATATAAGTTATAAGGAATAGAATCACAGAATGCTTTGGGTTGGAAGGGACCTTTAAGATCATCTAGTTCCAACTCCTCTGCTATAGGCAGGGATACCTCCCTCTAGACCAGACTGTTGAAAGCCCCATCCAGCTTGGCCTTGAACACATCCAGGTTGGAAGCATCCACAACCTCTCTGATCATATCTATCATAGAATCATAGAATCACTAAGGTTGGAAAAGACCCACAGGATCATCCAGTCCAACCATCTGCCCTTCATCAATGGTTCTCGCTAAACCATGTCCCTTAACACAACATCCAAACGCTCTTTAAACACCACCAGGCTCGGTGACTCCACCACCTCTCTGGGCAGCCCATTCCAGTGCCTGACCACCCTTTCAGAGAAGTAGTATTTCCTAACATCCAGCCTGAATCTTCCCTGGCACAGCTTGAAGCCATTCCCTCTAGTCCTATCACTAGTCACACGAGAGAAGAGGCTGACCCCCAGCTCAACACAACCTCCCTTCAGGTAGTGATAGAGAGCAATAAGGTCTCCCCTGAGCCTCCTCTTCTCTAGACTGAACAACCCCAGCTCCTTCAGCCGCTCTTCATAAGGTCTGTGCTCCAGACCCCTCACCAGCTTGGTTGCCCTCCTCTGGACACGCTCCAGGGCCTCGATGTCTTTCTTACAGTGAAGGACCCAAAACTGGACACACTACTCGAGGTGCAGCCTCACCAGTGCTGAGTACAGGGGGACAATTACTTCCCTGTTTCTGCTGGCCACACTATTTCTGATACAAGCCAGGATGCCATTGGCCTTCTTGGCCACCTGGGCACACTGCTGGCTCATGTTCTAGAGCGTCTAGCGTCAATCAACACCCCCAGGTCCATTTCCTCTACACAGTCTTCCAGCCACTCTGTCCCAAGCCTGTAGTGTTGCCTGGGGTTATTGCGACCAAAGTGCAGGACCCGGCATTTGGTCTTGTTGAATCCCATCCCATTGGCTTCAGCCCAGCTATCCAACCTATCCAGATCCCTCTGTAAGACCTCACTACCCTCAGGCAGATCAACACTTCCAGCCAGCTTGGTGTCATCTGCAAACTTACTGAGGGTGCACTCAATACCCTCATCCAGGTCATCAATAAAGATATTAAAGAGGACAGGCCCCAGCACCGACCCCTGGGGAACACCACTCGTGACCGGTCACCAGCTGGATTTAACTCTGTTCACTACCACTCTCTGGGCCCAGCCCTCCAGACAGTTCCTTACCCAGCGAAGAATGTATCTGTCCAAGGCACGATCTGCCAGCTTCTGGAGAATACTGTGGGAGACAGTGTCAAAGGACTGTTAAAGGATAAAGTTAAAGGATATAAGTTAAAGGATATTTTCACTCCTCATCTCACATCTCAATGTAATGTTAACTAGTGATATTATTTCCTTTCCTCTTCTTTCATTTTTCTGAACATATTGATCCTGACTTTGTTCTGTTTTTTTGTTTTGTTTTGTTTTTTTGTTTTTTTCCTAGATAGATTCTATAAATGATTTTCTAAATACATTGTTCAGTCATCATTTTAGATCATATACTCATAAAATGGCTTGGCTTGGAGGGGACCTCAAGGATCATCAAGTTCCAACCCCTGCCTCGCAGGATTCACTACTATATTCAAGTTATAGGTTAGGTTGCCCAGGGCCCCATCCAACCTGGCCTTGAACATCTCCAGCAATTGGGTGTACCCAGCTTCTCTGAGCAGCCTGTCCCATCACCCTCTCTGTGAAAAACTTCCTTTTGATGTCTGATCTAAATTTCCCCTTCTTTTAGTTTAAAACCATTCCCCTTGTCCTATCACTATCTACCCATGTAAAAAGTTTATATCCTTCCTGTTTGTAATCTCCTTTTAAATACTGAAAGGCTGTAAATAGATGAAAGATAAACACAAATGTTTTATATTGAAATTATGACCCTCTGGATTATTGCTTTGTAAATCCAAAATACTGCATAGAAATAATGTCATTATATTCTGTGAAGACTTGTGTAAGGCTAAAGTGAATGTCTGCTGATTTTAGTAATTGAAGCACACGGTATATTATATCTTCAAAGATGTTTGATTTGTATATGTGCTCACTAAACTTAAGAATCTTGGGAATAGATGTAGTAGAATATATAATATCAAACACTTTTTCTGTATTAAGTAGCTTCAGTCATAAGTATACAACATAACCAGGACATTATTTTAGCTGTTTTCTGCCCATTGCAAATGTCTGAGAAGTGGTATTCTTTGTTTGCTGCTTTTTTTTTGTCGGATTTTGTTTGTTTGTTTGTTGTTTTACATGCTTAACTGTTTTATTCATGTTTTTAGACAAAACCATAAGAATACCAAATGAAAATTATTGTAATATTGCTCTTTAAAGTCAGTGTATTTCTACAATTACTTATAAGCTTAAAAAGTATAGTTTACCATAGCTTATGAAAGATAACAATGGCTATTGTAATATTATGTATGAGTTCTGACACCAAATGAGATTAAATGAACTTAGAAAATGGCAGAACACTGATAAATATTTTTCAGACTATTATGATGGAAAACTGGCTTAACATGGAAAACTCTATTCTGTAAAATTATGAATAATCTCTAACAAAAAAGCTCATTAGCATTTTGGATTATTTGAAATTTACACAGTATAATTTTTTGGTTGGATATTTTACTTGGCAAAAACTTATTTTAGTCAGTTTGAAATTCAGATCAAGTTTAGAAAGCCGTTCTCCCAAATGAATTATCTTCAGTTAGACTCCCGAAGTTAAAAAAAAAGAATAAAAAGTGATTTTACAACTTCTTCAGTGTCTTCAACAGGATATTTTCATGTGTTCTTAGAAAGTCTTTTTATTTAATTAGTCTTTCCTAGTCATGAAGGCAATACAGTACTCTTCGAGAATGTTTAAGTAAAATTGGACTACATAGTAATGATACATTAAAATCTCGCTTAGCCTTGATCTCCAAAATAGCTGATTACCTGAGCTCTTTGGTTACTAAATTAACTTCTAAGATGTCAGATCAGGGGGACATTCTATAGTGCAAGAAGTCTATGCCAAGCATGTTCTTTTCTTCTTTCCTAAACTTAAAGCACATCTACTATTGTTCGAGAAAGATAGTGTCGTTAGTTGTTTTTTTGAAACATTTAATGCCCAACAGCTATTAAAATACAGTCTTGTCATGGTTTTGGCTGGGATAGAATTAGTTTTCTTTGTGAAGGCTCACATGATGCCACGATTTGGGTTTTTGATTAAAATAGTGGTGATAATGCACCAGCAGTTTTAGTTCTTAGAGAGCTATACTTACACAAAATCAAGGACTTTTCTATTATCATGCTGCCCTGCCAGTAAGGAGATAGGGGATATGCAAGAAACTGGGAGGGGACACAGCCAGGACAGCTAACCCAGACTGACTGAAGGAATATTCCATATTATATGGCATCATTCTCAGCAAGAAAAGCAGGGGGAAAGAGGGTAGAATGTGGGACATTCAAAATCATGATGTTTGTCTCAAGAAACTTACACATGATGAGCATTGCTTTTCTGGGAATGGCTAAACATGTCCATGCTGATGAGAAGTAGCTAATGGATTCCTTGCTTTGCTTTGCTTGCATGAATGCCATTTGCTGTACCTACTTAGCTATGTTTATGCCAACCCTTGAGTTCTTGCAATTTTATCTTTCCAATTCTCTCTTCCATTGCGCCTGAGGAGAATAAGCAAGTGACTGCATTTCTAAGCTGCCTACTGGGGTTAAACCCAAAAAATCTGTAGAAAGTATAAAGAAAATGTCATTCCTGAGAGATCTTAAAAAGGACATTAAAACATAAATATATATGTATTTTTGAGTTTATATTTTTTAAATATCAATATTAACTTAGAAATATAGAAGGAAGGGGGAAGGAAATTTTAATTTTTCTTCCCATATGCACTTTAAAAAAATAAAGTATATCTTTAAAAATACTATGAAATTCCTATTTTAATTTCCCTTCTATATTCCTTATGAAATTTCATTTTGAGTTAGGAGTGAGTACTATTACTATTAATGCAACTTATTAAGTCAATTAAAACTTTCAGAATAATGAATTATTGTTTTTTTAGCTTAAAAATAAATTATTTTAAATAACTTCTGGGTTTTAATTCAATAATATAGACTTAAAGTGACTTCGTTCTTTCTCACATTTTCACATTAAGTCCTAATTTTGCACTTTTTCTATGAATCTCTTGGCTGTATTCCTGTGTTTTGATAAAATTCCTGCAAGGGGACACCAACATGAATAAAAGTCTCTACATGTGAATCCTGGTGTATAAATTCACATACTCTCAAAGTAATTTGTGGGAGTGAGAAAAAAAATAAAATCAATAATTTGCAAGCTAATAGGTGTTTTACAAGTTTTAGTTCCTCTAGAATTGATTCTTCAGACAAAGATGAATATAGTTTAGTGAGGAAAAATCTAAATATATTCTATTTTTTTTTCTAATCCTATTATTCATCTATTGAGATTGTATGACAATCTCTATGTAACATTGTTCACTCTAAAAATTGTGATTTTTTTAAGTTAAAAAACAAATAAAATACAGCATTTGATATTGTATTTTAACCTAGCAGACAGTTGAATAGCACACAGCCATTCAATCACTCCCCACTCATACCCCACCCTGCAGTGGGATGGCTGACATAATTGAGATGAAAAGTGCAAGAACTCATGTGTTGAGATAAGGACAACTTAAGAAAGAAAGGGAAAAAAAGGAAAAAGAGGGAAAATAATAACAATGAAATAAATAAATGTCCTGGTTTCCTCTGGAACAGGGATGCTTTTTTTTCTTTTTCTTTTTCTTTTTTTTTCTTTTTTTTTTTTTTCTTTTTTTTATTTTTCCCCTTCATAGTGTCTGGTACTATGCATGTTTTGGTTTTTGGAGTAAAGCAATGTTGATAACACATTGATATTTTAATTGTCACTAAGTTGTGCATAGTCAGGAACATTTAAACTTCTTGTACAGTCCTGCTGGTGAGATGGAGAAAGCAAACACAAGAAGCTGTGAAGGAACAAAACCAGGACAATTAACCTAAATTGGCCAAAAGGAATGTTCCACAGTATATGAAATCATGGGGGAGGTGTTGGGGGGGGTGTTGGGGGGGTGTTGGGGGGGGGGGGACGGTGGGATATTTTAACTGTGGAGAGTGGCCAGGGAGCAACTGCTGCTTGGGCATAAGTTCACTTGTAAATACATATTCTTATAATTGCTATTACTATTCTCTTTGTCCTTTCCTTTTCTGTCCTAGTGAATAGTTTTTATGTCAAATGATAATTTATACTTGGTTGGGTTGTTTGTTTTTTTTTCCCAATTTTCCTTCTCTGCCCCCAAATACCACTGAGGTGAAGGAGTAAGAGAATGATCATGTAGTGCTGTGCTACCTGCCATATTAAAATGCAACAATAGAGATTCAGCATAATTTTTTGAAGTATTGTATAGCTTATATGTGAGTTCATACCTTGATTTTGAATATAGCAGTTTCCTCCTTGCTCCTGGAATTGAAGGAGTTAATCAAATAAGGGTTGTATTAGTAAGGTGCTGGGTTTTTTTTGTTTGTTCGTTTTTATTGAAAAAGTGAAGATCCAGTTTATCATTTTTCAGTGCTATCATTACATATTTGCAATGAAAGAAGACCTTCTGTTCTGTTTCCTACAAAGTATTGTAACTGAAAAAAAAAAACAAAAACAAAAACCAAACACACCTGTTTAAAACAGACCGTAATTAAAACTATACTCTGGTCCTTCAAAAACACATTCTTCTAAAGGCATGCAGTCTCCTCATGTCTTACTTGATTTTCTTTTACATTCAGTTATCTAGGAAAAAACAGTGGAGTTATATTATTTTCCAGGGAAAAGTCACTGGTAAGCAGAATGCTGAAAACCTGAGTATTTAATTTACTTTGAGAAACAGACATATGAGAACAGATTTTAAATACATTGTTATTAAAATTATTGTTACTATTAAAATCACTTATAATTATGTAGTAATAAAAATAAGAGTTCTAAAATGATTAAATATTCGATCATTATTATGACCACATGGAAGCACTAAGTACCTACATGCTAATAACGTAGTAATGCAAATATACAATAAATAAAATAAGGAAAAATATCTTAGTTTGTCCTACTCTCAGAAGTATGTAATCAAATTTTTCCAGAGAATATAGTTCATCATTTATCCTGAGCAAATATTCAGTAGATCTAATTGCCTGTTATGATAACAATGTTTGAAAAAAAGATTTTACATACAGAATAATTACAATTTAGAAAATTATATATTTATTACTTTCTGTTTTCTGATGGTTCCTCTGCTGGCAGAAAGAAATAGCCTTCAATAATGGAAATCTATAGGAACTTTACTTTTCAGTAGAACCTGAATAACTGCTTTAGGAGTTGTAGTATTCTATAAATCTACCTGATGAAGCAATATGAAATGCAGTTGTGGGAATAATATGAAGTTCTAGTTTGAGAGATGATTAGAGTAAGTGAAATAGAGGGTGCAAAAAAACAACCAAACAAAAGAAAACCTGACAGCTTTTTGTTCCTTTAAAACAGAAAAGAGCAGGTTTTGCTTCCATGCTATCTGTTGCAGTTAGCCAGCAGCTTCATGTGAGTTTACAGTAAACCTCTTGAAAACATCAACAACATAGATATTCATTAAAATATTGTGTCTAGACTAGCATCACATTTTAAGTACATCTTAATTCATAGCAAAAGGACAATGGACATAAGAAGTTAATGAGGAAGTTCCTTTATTTTACTGTAAATTTGTATCTCAAAAATCTAAGAAAATAAAAGGAGAACAATAATTTTACAAGCATGGATTCTTATGTTTGTTTGAATATCTGTGTGTCTTGTGCAAATATCCTCACGAGACAGTGAAATCATGCTAATTTAATCTAATGATCTTTCTCCATATTAAGCCAGTGTGCAGAGCATTTTTTACTCAACAATACTGTTACATAACCAGTAGTCTTTACATATCTTATTTACCTATTCTTTAAAATGTGAACAAAACATATCTAATGAGAGTAGTTAGTAATGCTATAAATAAAATAAAATACTAAATGAACTAACATACTAATTGTTTAAAGGATGCCGCTTACCTAACAAATATTAGGAATATTGAAATAAAATTACTAGAAATTTTGCAAATATTCTGAAAGCCCTTCCCTTCCCTTCCCTTCCCTTCCCTTCCCTTCCCTTCCCTTCCCTTCCCTTCCCTTCCCTTCCCTTCCCTTCCCTTCCCTCCCCTCCCCTCCCCTCCCCTCCCCTCCCCTCCCCTTCCCTTCCCTTCCCTTCCCTTCCCTTCCCTTCCCTTCCCTTCCCTTCCCTTCCCTTCCCTTCCCTTCCCTTTTCTAGAACTGAGTTAAAATAAAAGGATCTACTGTTTCCAAGTACAGAAAAGAGCCCATAAAACTGCTATTCAGATTCTGATCCTTTATGGGTGGCAGCTGTACTTACTAAATGTTTATGGATCTATGAAGAAGACAATGACTCTTTTCACTAGAATAGAATGTTATAATAAAGAGTAGGTTTTAGTGATTCAGAAAACAATATTGAAACCTGTTGATAATCAGAAATGACCAAAACAACATTCAGTTATCCTGAAGATCTAAAAGCTAAACAAGATTTGAAGATAAGGTGATGGACTGGATCTGAGAAAGAATTAATTAAAAAAGCAAAACTAGTTTGGAATTCAAGTGACATAGGTACAAACTGTCATCAATTTTAAGACTCCATATCTATAAACAGTTATGCTTGACCAGTATAATTTCCTGAATTTTGTAAAAATTAAGTGGAAAACACCTGGGGTTATCAACAGTTTTACAGAATATATGTCTTAATGTCCCTCTTTCCACTGATGATATAGGGAATAATCTCTGACAATAGAGGACATTTCTTTCAACAAGAGAAGTTAAATGCATTGCAAATTTTTACATGAGAGTATCTGCATTCATGGATCAGGAAGCCCTGAAGCCCCAAGTCCTTCTCTGCAAGACTTTTTAACATAATGAATTTAAATCAGCAATGCTTATGAGTAATACAGACAATTTACCAACATGTTAAACACCAAAATTTCAGTTTTTATACTTTAAAATGAGTGTTTTTTTTTTTTTTTTTGAATCCTCATATGTGTTATATCTTTATATAAAAAACAAATGAAGATAGCTGAATATATTTTGCAGTTAGAATAGGTAAAGTTTCACACTACTCAGAGTCTGTTCAGGCTTCTGAAAGGCACTTTGAACTAAATGAAGCTCAGTCAGTGTTTCACATGATTAAAAGGATGAGCATAGTCATTAACAAAACTGACTAATGGACTAGAGGGTTCTAAAACTCCCAAATGCCATCATGATGAAATGAAGCAATTTTCTTATTAATTTTCCTGCATAGATCTTAACTGGAGGACCACAAATCTGTTATTACTTTGAAACTTCCCAGACAACGTAGGTGTCATGGCTGTAGAGTGAAAATGATTATCCTTTAACTAAAAACACTATTTTTTGCATTCTAGCTATAAATAAAAGGTTAGCTCTATTTCTTGTTTCACAAATGTAAATATGGAGTTAGATTTATTGATGTTTCTGCAGGCTAATTCCACTACTTCAGTTAGGAGTTACTGAATAGCTTAAGTTCTGCCCCTATCCAAATTCAAATAGACAAAATGGATTGGATACAGATTCATACTGCCTAGCTGAACTTGTCTTCCTTGACATATTAAAAGATGTTGCTGTTTAATTAAAACTTAATTTGCCACATCTGTATATAACATTCTTTAGAATATGTCAATCCACATAGTTTCTTGTATGCAAACTCTCCAAAATCTATGCAAAATCTCCAAGCTGTGCTGCTGGGTTAAATATTACAGGAAACAGGATACCATAAAATATTTCATTAAAAGTATATATATATATATATATATATATAATATTCTAGAATAAATATATGTCTTGAGGCCACATTCTTTCAGTTATTATATGAAAGAATGTGAGTTAACAAACCAGCAGTTACATAATATAAGGGAAAAGACTACATAAAAATCATGAATTCATTATCCCTGAATTGAAAATTTATTTTCAGGAGCAAAAACTAGAAAGTCTTCCCATTTACCTAATCTATTTTCTCATTACATAAAATCAGAAATTTATTTGCAGAATTTACAGGTTATAGCCTCTTTTTTTTTTTTTTCACACTTCCTCACTTTGTAACTGTGATTGTACCCTCATCATTTAAGCAGTTTAAAATTCATCTGTATTTACCATCTACTGTATTTACAGACAGAAATAAAATCTTTGTCATTGCTAATGTAATAGTTGTTGCCAAAACAAGAGTTCTAGCATACTGTGTTGTAATAATGACTCATTCCATTTATTCCACTACCCAAATAACGGGGTAATTATTTAACACAAATCAAAAAATCTATAAATAAAAAAGAGACTCTAGGCTGCTTTTTGATTCAAATTTGGGAAGTAAATCATGTAATCATAGAATGTCTTAGGTTGGAAGGGACCTTAAAGATCATCTAGTTCCAACCCCAATGTCATGGATATGGTTTCCCATCACTAGGCTAGCCTGTCCAGAATTCTATCCAATCTGGTCTTGAATGCTTCCAGAGATGGGGCATCTACAATTTCTCTGGACAGTCTGTTCCAGTGCCTCACCACCTTTTGATTAAAAAAAATTATTCCTAGGACCTAATCTAAATCTCTCTGTTTTTAGTTTAAAGCCATTCCCCCTTGTCCTATCACTATTAGACTATGTAAAAAGTTGGTCCTCCTCTTGCTTGTAAGCTCCCTTCAAGCACTAGAAGGAAAGCCTATATCACCTGACTTAATTTCTAATGGTTATTTTACTTTGGATTTAGAGAGTCATGCATACAACTGAATACACTGGCTTAGGTAACAATATGTTTTCAGAAACCCATACTACATTGTAGTTCAGTTTCATTGTGGCCAGAATATTCCTGTAAGGGGATACCTAAGTGCTAAATTCCCTTGATAATCTGGGTTAGAACTAACAGAAAAGTAGATACCTACAATGTTCAAATACATACAACAACATAATAAATACATTGCTTATTATTTTCTTCTAAATGAAATTAAACCCTCAGTATAAACTTTCCTAAGTGCCAAGTAACTTCTTTGTTGCCAAGTAACTCCTTTTTCTATTGATTATAGAACACTGTAAATACATTATCCACAATTGAGAAAGATCTATCCTTAAAAAATATTTAAGTTTTCAAAAATCTTTTTCATTAGTCAGTAGCTGCCAAGTTCAATGTCTACTTTATTTATTTTTCCTATTAAAAATCAGGTACTCTGCACATCCTCAGAGTAGTACAAGTTGTGATAATGTCCATCTCAATTACAAGGCTAAACAGATGAAATATTTTTTTCTCTGTCTAGCTTACCTTACAGAGATTAATAGCCAATGTTATTAGATCTTGTTTAATCACCTATTTGGGAACACAAAACTAAGGTCTGAAAGTGTTTCCTCTCTCCATTGTACAAATGACTGGAGAATTCCATGAAATTCTGGTGAAATACACTTAAAATCCCTCCTCTGCTGAGGAGTCTAGAATACAATTTCTACACTTAAGAACAATGTAGAAATCCCTTGATTTTTCTCAAACCTGGAACAAAATTTTCTCTACAAATTTCCACTTTATATGTGGTAATAACATAAACATAGATCTGGAATGAGATCCTAGCTGGAGGGAAGAGATACGTTTTATGCAAATTGGGTTAAAATCCTGACATTTCAGTAAACAAAATACTTTTACAGTGTTGTGTTCTCAACGTTTCTCAATCATATCATAGTTTTCTGATCACAAGGTTATTATATTATTATACAAGAAGATAAGTAGAAGCAACTTTTTTTTTTTTTGAGGTGAGGAAGAGAGAACTTACTTCTTTTTGAGTGCTTACTGTGGATAGTTCAAAGAAAGTATAATAATTGATATTGATAACAATAAATAGACTTTCCTGAGCACTGTGGAGATTCTACAACATATAATTTTATGTCAAAGCATGGACATGTTGGGAAGAGACAAATAGGAGTAGAGTTATAGAATATTCCAAAGTAGAAAGGACTCACAAGGATCATTGAGTCCAACTCCTGGCTCCATAAAGGACTACCAAAAAAAAATCAAATCATATTTTTAACAGCAATGGCTTTCCTCCCTGCTTTCCTTTCTCTCTCTTTCTCTCCCTCTCTCTCTCTCTCTTTCTCTCCTTCTTCCCTTCTCTCCTTCTTAATATTTACACTTAGGGTTTGATGTTTTTTTACAGATAATATTTTTCTTGTTGTTTTTTTAAATAAAAATAGTTCCAATTATTTTCTATAAATCTTAATTTTATTTTGAGAAAGAATGTCATGGTATAAAGCGTTAGACTTAGAAATCCTAGAGGAGCTTCCTTAAGCTTTTGTGTCCCACTCAATGCCCAGATGTTCTAATATGATAAATATCATGATATTTTATCCACTCTTCCTGTTGTCAGACATTATAAAAATGCCAACTCCATAAAATTTATTTCCTTTTGGTTGCATGTTCACTACGAGATGATCTGAAGTAGTAGATTCTGTGAGAGCTCAGATAAGAAGACCATCATCCAACAGGAAAAAATAAAGATTTAGGCTTCTTATCATTAGTCTTCTGATAGGTATTTTAACTGATCTGTTTCTTTTTAATTTTTTTTTAAGTCATAATCATCATTTAAAAAAATCCCAACAAAGGAATAAAATAAAAATAATAATACTAGACAGCCCAAGGTAATCTAAAATTAATTTGATTTTCATTTCACCTGTGTATTTTGGTTGTCTGGGAGCTGTTTAAAATATATAATAGAATATATACTAGAATATTCTAGTTTAAAAAGCAATTTTTTAATTTTTATTTATTTATTTATTTATTTATGTTTATGACCTTGGAAAGTACATAGGGCTGCCTGCTTAGAAATGCAAATACCAAAATTAATTGCTAGAGTTCAAAATACCAATTAGTTTCTAGGCATTAGCTCATAAAGAAACAGTGGATTTCAAGACAGAACTGGCCAGTACAGAAATATGGCAGTACAATATACACAGCATTACTAAAACAGCTTGTATTTAGGAAGAAATACCTCAAACATTACACAGCTACTGAGTTTTTGATAAAAGGAGAAGGTATGGAAATTTTATAAATGATTTAAATACTGTGGTAAATGTCAAATACTTCCTCAGTTAAGACCATAAATAATACAATACCTCTAGATAGAAGTTATATCCTTAAAATTTAATAGCTAAGTATGTAAAGATATGTATATATTCTAAATCTGAGCTAGAAGGGGCAATAGTCTTTGGCACAATACCTTGTTGTTTGTACATGACTTCCGCTGCAGTGAAGGCAAAAATGCAATTTATGTTTATGCAATCTGGACTTAAAAATATTGCATAATATTTTTACATATAATAAAATAAAATATAATTATATATATATATATTTGAAAGCAAAGAATTTTACAAACAGAGCAAACTATGAGGGGAAATTCTAAGACTAATTCTTCTCTATACACAAGAAACATGAAGTATCATAGAATCACAGAATCATAGAATGGCCTGGCATGAAAAGGAACACAGTGATCATCTAGTTTCAACCCCCCTGCTATGTGCAGGGTCGCCAACCACTAGACCAGGCTGCCCAGAGCCACATCCAGCCTAGACTTGAACGCCTCCAGGGACGGGGCATCCACAACCTCCTTGGGCGACCTGTTCCAGTGTGTCACCACCCTCTGTGTGAAAAACTTCCCCCTAATATCTAACCTAAACCTCCCCTGTCCCAGTTTAAAACCATTCCCCCTTGTCCTATCACTTGTCCACATTTGTAAACAGCCATTCCCCTTCCTGTTTACATGCTCCCTTCAAGTACAGGAAGGACGCAATGAGGTCTCCCCAGAGCCTTCTCTTCTCCAAGCTAAACAAGCCCAGTTCCCTCAACCTTTCCTCACAGGAGAGGGGCTCCAGCCCTCTGATCATCTTTGTGGCCCTCCTCTGGACATACTCCAAGAGCTTCATGTCCTTCCTGTACTGGGGACCCCAGGCCTGGACACAGTACTCCAGATGGGGCCTCACAAGACCCGAGTAGAGGGGCACAATCACCTCCTTCTCCCTGCTGGCCACCCCTTTTTTAATGCAGTCCAGAACACAGTTAGCCTTCTGGGTTGCAAGCGCATGCTGCTGGCTCATGTCCAGCTTACTGTCCACCAGGACCCCCCAAGTCCTCTCCGCAGGGCTGCTCTCAAGGAGATCTTCCCCCAGTTTGTATAAATACCTGGGATTGCCCCGACCCAAGTGCAGCACCTTGCACTTGGCCCTATTGAACCTCATTAGGGTTTTCATGGGCCCACTTCTCCAACCTGTCCAGGTCCCTCTGGATGGCTTCCCTTCCTTCCAGTGTATCGACTGCACTGCTCAGATTGGTGTCACCCGCAAACTTGTGGAAGTACTTAGAGCTAAGTTTCAAAATTTAAAATCAAAACATTCTCCAGAAGTTGCACTGCAAAAGCTCTATCTAGAAACTTTTGAGTCTGTAGACTGCACTGGAACCTGCTACAACTGCAGCTACTTTAAGAAAGCAATGTCTAAAGTCATTACTTACTATCCAGTATCTTGCATGTCAGGTTAAAGTGAAAAACTTGTACAACAGTTTAACATACATATTTTTTTTTTTTTCCTATCTGGGGGCAATCTATTCTACATTCCTGCATAATCACAGGAGTCATTAGACACCCAGCAAGGAAATGAACTGTATGAATGTTTGGATTAAGGCAGTGAACCAAAAAGACTGTCTTGAATAAAAAAAATGTGTGAGATAAGAAATGAGATAAGCAGAACAGGCTCAGAGCTGGACCATGTTGGGAGTATTGCAGCAGATATTCCAGGAGTTACTGATACTGAATTAGCCCCAGGATCTACATTGCATGCTTAAGTTTGAAAGAGCCGTATGTTAGCACGAGTGGCTGCTGTGTAGCCCCAGCTAAATTACAACAAAGCAGAAGATAGTGAAAGGCTGCAGATATAAGGCTTATTAGGCTTATACTGGTCAGGGTCTGGAAAGGACTGCCCAGGGAGGTGGTGGAATCACTGTCCCCGGAGATGTTCAAGAAACATTGGATACTAGGAAAAAATCCTTCTATGAAGGAGTTTTTCATGCTGCCCAGACTGCCCAGGGAAGCGGTGGAATCACCATCTCCAGAGGTGTTCATGAATTATGTATATACGGCACTTAGAGATACAGTATTGTGGGCATGGTGATAGTGGGCTAGCAGTTGGACTAGATGATATTAAAGATTTTTACCAACCTTAATGATTCTATAACTCTATGCAGAATATTGTAAGAGGTATGCAATGCAGACTACAGCAGTAATTTGCGTTAGCTAACAACATTATAGAGAATTTCTTACAGTTATGAGGATAGTTTCAATGCTTTAATGTTAGATCACCTATAGTTCGTTTTTATTGTTGTTTTATCTATGGACCATTTCAAGGCCATTTGTGCCCCAGTCACAAGTAGGTAGTGAGCCTGAACACTGCTTGATCTGGAGAGGAAATCTGCTCATTTGTGTCAGGAAGTACATATATCACATGTCCATTACTTAAGCTTTTCAACCTTTACGTCAAGGAGGAAGCAGGCTGGAACTCTGACTTCAATTATGTTTCCTTACATCTGTCAGATGGCAGAGAACAGCAAAGGTATAGAATAACTTGGAGTATCTGGGGTCATTGATACAGAACCATATCAAGACTATGGGTACCATTGGCTGATTAATTTTATACATCTTTTACATACCTTTTCAGTCAGTGCATTAAATCATATAACAGAGACTGTCAACACCTCACTGCCTATTTAAATAACTAATTTCTACAAAACATCACCACTAGCATATCAAATGAGTCTGAATGCAAGAAATTGCATAGGCATTGAATAATAAGTGCTTTATTTGCCTACATTTTTCTGAGAAATGGATGTTGCATACCATAAAAATTTGGCTTATCACTGAAGAGGAAGATTTACCTTGGCTGCTGCTCTCTGGACAACAAAACTGTCCTTCAGAGCAAATGAGCAAACACAGCTGGAAAAAGCTCTTGAAGTTCAGAATGGGGAGATAGGAAATAAGACACTAATGATAAGGAACCTATGACAGGTAAATAGTGAGACAGTAACCCACAGTCAAAACACAAACAATGGAGAGACAGAGAGAGAGAGAAAGAGAGGAGAAGGGAAAAAGTAAGAACTCACTTTTACACAGAACACACTTTTACAAGGAACTGTGTGGAGATTACCACAACCCAAGAAGTCATTACGAATTTCTGGACTGATCCATCCTGCCATGACTGGCATGGTGAATAATAGAGGAAAGTCTTCCTAAGCAATCTGTGTTTTATGATCTTGTCCCATGTCACTTTATTAGGAAAACTTAGGTTTTTTATTGTGTTCAAATAAAACTTAGCTTTAAAGATGACAAGTTATTTCATTATATTTTGAAATGCTCTCAGCAAGAAAATATTGTGGGCTCATCTACCTCAAGATTTCCTTATAATATACAATAAATAAGCATTAAAATCTGTATGTAGATAATGTTAGAAGAGAGAAACATTATTTTTTTTATGAATTATCTGCAGTGAAATACTCAAGACTGTCTAGCATGGAAGGAAGGGAAGCCATTCAGAGAGACCTCAACAGACTCAAAACATGGGCCTGGGTGAATCTAATGAGGTTCAACATAGCAAAGTGCAAGGTTTTGCACTTAGGCTGGAGGAATCCCAGGCATATATACAGACTGGGAGGAGCAGTCCTTGAGAGTAGCCCTGCTGAGAAAGACCTGGGGGTCCTGGGGGATAAAAAACTGAACATGAGCCAGCAGTGTGCTCTTGCAGCTTGGAAAGCAAATAGTATCCTGGGCTCCATCAGAAGAGGGGTGGTCAGCAGGGACAGGGAGGTGATTGTGTCTCTCTACTCTGCCCTCCTGAGGCCCCATCTGGAGCACTGTGTCTGGGTCTGGAGCCCCCAATAGACGAAAGACAAGGAACTGTTGGAGAGGGTCCAGAGGAGGGCCACAAAGATGATCAGAGGACTGGAGCACCTCCCCTACAAAGACAGGCTGAGGGGTCTGGGCTTGTTCAGCCTGGAGAGAGGGCGGCTGCGGGGCAACCTAATTGCAGCCTTTCAGTACCTAAAGGGAGCCTATAAACAGGAGGGGAATCAACTCTTTGTAAGGATAGATAACAGCAGGACAAGGGGAAATGGTTTTAAGTTGAAGGAGGGAAGGTTTAGGTTGGATGTCAGGGGGAAGTTCTTCACTATGAGAGTGGTGAGATGCTGGAACAGGCTGCCCAGAGAGGCTGTGGATGCCCTGTCCTTGGAGGTGTTCAAGGCCAGGTTGGATAGGGCCCTGGACAGCCTGGTCTAGTATTAAATGTGGAGGTTGGTGGCCATGCCTGCAGCAGGGGGGTTGGAGATTCATGATCCCTGAGGTCCCTTCCAATCCAGGCCATTCTGTGATTCTACAAATCACAGAATACTTATCAAATATGAAAAAAAAAAAAAAAAAAGTTTTAAATAAAATGAAAACCAAGCAAAGTATGCACGAACATCATCAGTGCTTTAAAAAATGATTTAACCTGACATTTTTCCATCCATAGCAGCTTATTTTTTTTCCATTATTTAAATGGGCTATTGGTCTACTCGGAAATACAGCAGAAACTACATTTGGAAATACAGCTGAAATGAAGTTTGAAATTGTACATAACAATGCACTCCTATTTATAAACAATGTTTACATTAGTAAACAGAAAAAAAAAACACAAAGCAAATTACTTTCTGTATGTCTTTAATTTTAATTAATTAATTAAAATAAGTAGAAGAATAGAGACCTATTTTCTTTTCACAGAGAAATAAACTGCACACACTAATAGCATCTATCCCCACAGAATAGCAAACATTTCACATATATTTTTTGCTATGTTTGGTACAGTAATCTCTATCAAGGGGGAAATTGACTTTCCTTTTACAGATCATTAGCAGCTGTAATCCAGCCAATAGGGTTTGTATTAAATGGTTCTAGATTTTCTCTAGGTTCAGGTGAGTTCATTCAGCACTGTAAAGGACACTAAATAAAAAGAAATCTTTCTTTGAACTGTAATGAACAGCTTTTGGCTTGTAACTGTAATAAATCAGTTTCTGTATTATTTCTGCATCATTTAAGCATTTCATTTGCAAAGGATTTGTTTTCAAATACATCAAACATATATAGTGAAGCAATATCTCATGAAAATAAGTAGTTTCTCAGAACAAACGGATATAATCCACTTTATCCACATATCCACATTCTTGCAAGAATCTTCCCAAATACTCAGCTGATTTTGAACAAGCACAAGTCTGACTTCTGAATTAGCAAGACAAGAGACAGGGAATAGTACATTTTTCTGTCTTTAAGATAAAATGGTTTATTCTAAAATGTTTCTGGTAAGCCCTTTGGAATTCTCTAAAATGATTAATGTGGATTTATGCATGGGTATATGTGGATTCCTAAATGCACATCCTCAGCCAGAATATAGTCTCTAGAATGGTTCTTATATATGACAACCATTCTGTACTTTCCTTTAAAGAATTTTTTCACCTGATAGCAAGTTCTCAAATTGCAATTCTGCCAGCACATAACTACTGCAGCACAGTTAGCTAGCACTTAACACATGCAAAGTAAAATGCACCTACCTCACAAATCTGCTGTCCCTTTCTGGAGGACTTGTCTCTAGATCTGTAAGCAATAAAAGAGGAATACAAACTCCAGGTGGCTAGCCGCAGTAAAAGCTGAGAGACAGGAAGGGCTTGCAGACTTTCATCTGCATAAATCATAGAGCCACTGAATCTGGAGGGAAGATCATCTGGTCCAACAAAAGCAAACCATGTTGCTTATCAAATTAAGATTTGAATACCATCCATTGTCTCTCTGGACAATCTGTTATACTGCATTCACTACACAATGTTTCCTAAAATATAATTTGAGCTCATCTGTCTTCTCAATGTTTTCCAAGACCTCTGCACTTAAGGAAAAGATTCAGGAAAGAAAACCAGTGGCAGTGAATGGTGATCACATCAAGTATTACTTGGGACAGCTCAACTCTCCAAATCTGTGGGAGGTCGCATCCAAGGCTAATGTGAAAAGAAATTCCCGATGTTATTACACAGAGATCTTTGAAAAGTTGTGCAGATTGGGAAAGGGTTATAAAAAAACAAATGTTATCAGAAAAGAAAAAATGGTCAACCCAGGGAAACACAAGTCAATTAATCTAACTGTGTTTCCTAGGCAAGTTACTGACTGAGATCTTTTAGAACATGCTTTTGGCACATGAAAAAGAAGATATGTATTACATCTTAGCAGTAAAAAATAAATTATCTTTTTATTCAGTATTTTGTAAGAGAACTAAAAAGAAATATTTTTCATTGAGGAGTAGCAGTAACAATATCAGATTGAACATTTTTAACAGAACTTTTTCCCTAGTCTGTAAAACAGCATATTTCAGTCATAATCGATAGATTAAAATGAATGACATAATTATCCTTACAAAAAGTTTTTCAAAAGCATTGCTATAATTTTGAACTGAAATAAAAGGTATTTTTTTCCTCTGAAATTTTGCATTAAATAGATCTGAAAAGAAATAATGATAGTTTCAAATATTGTGCAGAAAATTCATATTTGTGCAGTTCTTCTTTCCTTCATTACAGTAGAAGAAGATTGTTAACAATGAAAGTTATTTCTGGTTACAGAAAATAGATTGATTATCAGTCCTAATTTGAGGAAAAGAAAACTGTTTTCAGTACCTTCTAGATATTTAAATGTTCTGATAAAGTCAGAATGATTAACCATTAAGTGGTGTACAACTGGAAAGGAGTTGAGTTTAATAATCAGCTGTACTTGGGGAAAAAAAAAAACAAGCACAGGAAAAATGGAAGAAATTAATTACACTTGATAATAAAATTGTCTTAATTGTTTTGCATTTTCTTTTAGCCAAAAACTTGTTCTGATTTCACACCTACCTTCTGGGGAGAAAAATATGAATGTATGCTATCATTTTGGAAACACACACACACACACACACACACACACACACAAAAAAAACACCTAAGGTATTTTCAACTGTCTGGTTCCCACATAGAAATACAGAAATAGTAAGGTGATATTCACAGCAGTGATCTGATGCAACCATTAAGCCCCCTATGTTACCCTGAGTTTCATCATGATAAGTCATCAAGTTTAACATGACCTTTTTAAACAGCAAGCATATGGCAGTTCTACGCTACTACTGACTACCTGCACCATATAAGCCCACCAGTTAACATGCAATTTTCTTCCCCTTTCTGAGGGGGGGGGGGGGGGGGAATCACTGTTGATTCAGTGCAGATTTTGAAGAAAAGTGTTATTGGTCTTGTAGACTCTGAAGTACAATATAAGACAAATCTTGTATAAAATCTGTAGAAATTAAATTCTTTAACTCTTCTAATAACAGCATGTTAATATGGAAGAAAAAAAAAAGACATTTTAATGTTGTGCTTGTAATAATTTGATTTTAGAATAGGATCATAAAATCACCAAGGTTGGAAAAGACCTGCAAGATCATCCAGTCTTACCATCCACCTACCACCAGTAGTTCTCTCTAAACCACATCCCTCAATACAAGGTATGAATGTTCCTCAAACACCTCCAGGTTGGGTGACTCCACCACCTCACTGGGCAGCCCATTCCAGCACCTGACCACTCTTTCAGAACAGTAGCATTTTGTAATGCCCAGCCTGAATCTCCCTTAGTGCAACTTAAGGCCATTCCCTTGAATCCTATCAGTTATATGAGAGGAGGCTGACCCCCAGGTGTAAGAGATTATTCTTTTATATCATTGACTCAAAGTTTGCTGAGGAACAAATCCAGGCAAGTCCTGGGCAAAGGTAGAGAAATCTTCTGTCTGGAGGACACTGATGGACAGGTCCTGGCTAAGGGTTGTGAAATCCTTTAAGGAGCACAGGTGGACAAGGCCAGGGGCAACCAGAGAGGGATAAACTCCTGATAATGGCCGGGAAACAGTCTTTTGTGTGGACTTATCTTGAGGAAGATGGCCATCTCAGGAGGTACACACATGACTCTTGCTCAAGCACCCAGGGATGTCACGTAGGCAGGAAAAAACAGGAGGATAAAAGAGGGTCCAACAACCAAGAGATTAGGAGGTTTTCTGGCACCAGATCCCTCACCACAATGGACTAGAGGGTTTCTGCCATCGGATCCCTCACCACGACAGACTCGAGGTTTCTGCCATCAGATCCTTCACTACGGACCGTATGCTGACGGACTTCCCTGGGCCTGCTACCTGAGACCTGCTGCTTCCTCCCAGACTTACTCTGCGGCTTCTTCCTGGACCCACCCAGTACCTCCACCCTCTCGTTGCCCAAGACCGGCCTCGCTGCTCCTGCCGTTCGGCCTCGGATTGTCGGACTGCCAGATCCTGGTGGTGACTATCCCCACTTTACACAATTCTTGCTTCTTCCTATCTTTTCTATCGCTTGCCTTCCGTTCCCCATCACCCCAATCCGTAATAGTGTCCATCCTCCCCTTTCTTCATCTCCCTTATTAACATTTGTAATAAACTGGTAGAACCAACATTTGAACCGTTGTTTCTTAATCTCACACCAGGCATACATATTTCAAAGAACCTCTTCTCCCTCCTATAAATTGGAGTGAGACACCAGGTCACTACAACCTCCCTTCAGGTAGTTACAGAGAGCGATAAAGTCTCCCCTGAGCCTCCTTTTCTCCAGACTGTACAATCCCAGCTCTCTCAGCCACTCCTCATAAGGCCTGTGCTCCAGGCCCCTCGCCAGCTTTGTTGCCTTTCTCTGAACACGCTTTAGGGCCTCGATGTCTTTCTTACAGTGAGGTGCCCAAAACTGGACACAGTACTCAAGATGCGGCCTCACCAGTGCTGAGTAGAGAGGGACAATTACTTCCCTGCTCCTGCTAGCAACACTATTTCCGATACAAGCCAGGATGCCATTGGCCTTCTTGGCCACCTGGGCACACTGCTGGCTCATGTTCAGCCCAGCATCAACCAATACCCCCAGGTCCATTTCCTCTACACTCCTTCCTTATGTAGACCCCATATTATAGACAAAATAATTTTCATCTTTCAAGACACTATAATTATTATGAGACTTTTCTGCAATTAATGTTTTCTGAAAGTCAGTTCAAGGAGACTTCACTCATTAAGAGTTTAAAGCAGCTTCAGGCTTCTTTTTCACCCCTGCTTGATGTTTTCACATTAAAAATATGTTACAAGGTTTACTAATCTCCTGGGAGGTGCAAATCATTGAAATACACCAAAGGCTTGCCTAAGTTTTCAAAGTTCTATGAATCTTCTTCAGAGATGTTATTAAATTGTAAATGTTCAATGATCCATCACTTTCAAGATCCATGACCTACACTTCACTATCACTCAGAGTAACAGTATTATAATTGACTGTTATTGATTTAAAGAAAAAGTAAAATTATCCCAAGTGTATGTCCTAAACCAAACAATTTTTTGTAGGTTTTAGAATGAAATATCTGACTAGTCTAATTTCATTATTACTATACCTTGGAAGAAGTGGTGTGAAATGTACCCACATTCATTCGGTTTGATTTATTATAGTTATGTATCTTTACTAGCCAATCACCTTTCTCCTTCTATTATTTCACTTAATAATTTGTTAATTTATGTTTTATTATTTACACTTTTACTGGCCATTTCAAGAAGAAAATGAATCATTAATTAAATTTAACAAATAGTGAAATCATTTCTTTTCTTTTTTCTCTTCTCTCCCCTTCCCTCCCCCTTGGACCTTGTCCCTGCCAACCTAAGCCATTCTATGTTTCTATGATACTAAAATATGAAAAAATTACAACTAGACTTATCTTGAAAAATCCTTGAGCCAAATTTATCATACAGTAAACCTCACAGGGGACTTTAAGATGGATTCTGAGAGTGCTGGAGCTCCTAATAGTATGGGAAATGTACTATATCCCTGTTCTAGATTTTGCCTAGCATCTTATTAAGTATAAGGAATTGTATTGTTTTTGAAACTACACAAACCAAATACTTTATGTAAAACCTTTGATTAACTCTGCTGCTTCTCTATAAATGACTTAAGATTCTGAAGATAAGGTAGTTGCATCTGAAAGACACATAGCTGTGCAGTCTGACATTGTGTTCAAACTGATATGTATCACCTTACTTCAGATATTTTTTCTGCTCCCAATATTTACATCCATGACGATGATATTCTTTGATTTCTAGCCTTGTTTGCCTTTCTATGACAAACTGAATCTGATCATAGTGAATATTTTTTGAATATCCTGCGTTTGTTTTGTCACCAGTTTCTCTTCACTGCGTCATCTCCTGTATGTTACTTACAGATACTCTAAAATTTACCTAAAATCTAAAAGTTAATAAAATCTAGATGAAACAGAACTTGATACATAGATTTCTGTATCTAGAAAAGAGGGATAATGTTATTTTGTTATTTTGTTCCGTATTACTACAAAGATTTGCTCTATATCAAATTTAATACTTTCTCTTAGTAAGAGTCAGCTTCTCTAATAGTAAATTAATGAGCTTTTTAAAATCACTGAAAAATAATACCTGCTATCAACTAATTGCATGTCAGATTATATTCTGGCATAACAGGTTTCCTCAAGAAATGCAACATCTGGCCTGCACTTTGATAATTTGCATACTCCTAGCTTTCATATTTGAATGGTTTAGACAGGTGTACTAATTGTATGTAGTTTAATATTTGATCTCACCCTCTAGTGTTCAGTGTTCATCCTTCTTAAGGCTTTTCATCCTCTTTTCTTATTTTCATGTAGCAGCTGATGCTAAAACAGAGAAGAATTAGCATTCTATTTCACAACTGTTATTCCCTTCATGCATCTTTTAACACCTTGGGTCTCTTCTTTGCTTATGTGTACCCTCTCCAAATGGCTCTACAGATTCTATGTGATTCCTAGTTAAAAGATCTCTGGAGGTTTTTTTCACTTACCTATAATATTTTAACAGACTATATTTCTGTTAAGTTCCAATACTGTCCTGGGTTCATTTCAATGAAGTTTCAGTGACCTGCAAAGCTATCTCTTTACAAATTGTCCAATTTATCTCCTTACAAACTGTTGTCATTGGGACTTTTTACTAAAACTTTACCTCTGCCTCTTAGCATTTGATTATATTCTTTTGTCTTTATTTTTCTTTTGTGAGGCTTACAGGGTTTCCATTTTGAAGTGGAAAATGGTGTTTAGGGCTTAGTTCTGTGAAAGAGAGTTAAGTCCTATGAGTTAAGAAATTCTCAGCACCACAAAGCATAAGTACAATTTTGAGATACTAACAATTGCTATATTATCATACATTCTGACATTATGAAAAATATACAAATATTTTGATTTATCTGATTTATGTTATTGCATGAATATAGCACAGTCTGTCTTCCGTGCAAGAAACAACACTCATCAATGAATGGATTTTATCTCCTGGAAATATCTGCTGGTGCAATGATTTTGACCTAACATTTCAATATAACACTATCAACTTTTATAGTACTCGGGGGAAAGAATGAATTAATCATTTTAAGAATTATTTTACAGCATTTTTTTTTTAAATAAACTCCCTTCACAACTGTACAACATGTCTTTTTAAATGCAAATGCAGTGCCACAGTTTCCTAAGTCTTCTCAAGCAACAGAAGTGATTAGATGTTGGCATTCTCAGCGGCAAGCTCTTGACAAGCTGATTATCCCCTCTGAGCTTGCAGCAGTCACAACCTGTAATAAGTAAGAGGCTGTAAATTCTAGGGGCCACTCATTTTCCCATTTCACTGTCTGCAAGAGCTAGTGAAAGCTGAAACCCTTCTATTCTGCCCTTTTGCATCAGTTAAAGTAATAGCCAAATTTACTTTTTCTCCTAGAAGAATATAATTGAGATGTAGGTGATGGTGCCAGGAAAGTGAGATCATTTAATCAAAGGTCAAATTAGTTTCTCTCTCCATACACCCATCTAATCAGAAACTCTCTTTTTTGTTACCTGCATAGAAAATTCTAAGATTGCCTTGCCTTCTACTGGTGTTGATCAGACATTTCCCTATAGTGCTCTGTCGTAAGGAATCCATTTTCAGAAGTGCTCCTATGACATTTCTTTTTTATTGTTCTTTGTTCAAGGACATAGGCTGTGGGTAGAAAAATCCAAAACACAACATTTTCTCGGTGATGTTCAGTCACTCCACATTACTGTAGCATAATAGATAATAAAGTGTTTTCAAATGATAGAACAATTGAAATTAAAAAACAAACAACCTTTTATTTAGTTGTTGAATTATCATAAAAATGATTCATTTTCTACACATGATAATCAGGCCAAAAGAATAATTTCCCTGTGATATAAAGGATATGTTAGTGAAAGATACCTCAGAATAGCTATCTGTCAAGGGCAGGTTGCCTGTTTTGCAATCTCTGACATACTACTGTTCAGCACACTTCTCAATGCTACTTCTTAGAATTATTCTGTTAAAGTGTTTACTTTAATCAAACTTCCTGTTGTATAAATATTTTCACTGTAAGTGAGAAATAATACTACACTGTATGATTACCTTTTTATTAATTATGATTTCTAGGTATTTGAAGATATTATTGTTTACTATTTTTTAAATAATTCTGCTTTTCATGACAGGATTTGGTACTTTCATTACCATCCTTTTTTTAGGGAACATATTTTTGTACTTAGTTCTTCCCTTTCTAACACATGAAAACATGCCCAACATGTTTTAATTGCACCATTAATCAAGCTGTTTTGTGAGATCCTTTGGGGCAAAATAATAAAATCATACAATGGGCTGGGTTAAAAAGGAACACAGTGATCATCTAGTTTCAACCTTGGCCCATTGATCCAGTCTATCGAGGTCCATCTGTAGTGCCCTTCTGCCCTCTGGCAGATTGATACTCCCTCCCAACTTGCCGTCGTCTGCAAACTTACTGAGGGTGCACTCAATCCCTTCATCAAGATCATTAATAAAGATGTTAAATAGAAGTGGCCCAGGTACTGAGCCTTGGGGGACATCGCTTGTGACTGGCCACCAACTGCATTTAACTCCATTGATCACAACACTTTGGGCCCGGCTATCCAGCCAGTGTTTCACCCAGCGGAGCATATGCCCATCCAAACCATGGGCAGCCAGCTTCTCCACGAGAATGTTGTGGAGGACAGTGTCAAAGACCTTACTAAAGTCCAGGTAGACCACACTGACAGCCTTACCTTCATCCACTAAGCGGGTCATCTTGTCACTGAATGAAATCATGTTTGTCAGACAGGATCTACCATTCATAAACCCACACTGTCTGGGACTGATCAGAAAAAAGTAAAATGGGGGTGTTTACATTTCAAACTTCAGATTTCAGAAAGCATGGAACCTATGATTCTGTGTAGTCTCAGACAGATGGCTTTATGCCTTTTTTCAATTTAGTACTGAAATGTTGAGTACAGTTTCATATGCATGCTCAAAATTTATTTTTATTTTCAGCAGAATGTTAAACGTGGTTGGAAATTCTAGTAACAGAAATTATTAACTGAGTCTATAAATAATTTTTCTGGGGCGGGATGGGTGGGCTTCTCTCTTTTCCCCCTTTTCATCATTTCAGGAAGAATGAGTGCACTTTCATAAGTTGCATGCCTCCACTCTGGTATTTCATAGAATCACAGAATCACAGAATCATAGAGTGGCCTGGTATGAACAAGAACACAGTGATCATCTAGTTTCAACCCCCCTGCTATGTGCAGGGTCACCAACCACTAGACCAGCTGCCCAGAGCCACATCCAGCCCAGCCTTGAATGCCACCAGGGATGGGGCATCCACAACCTCCTTGGGCAACCTGTTCCAGTGTGGCACCACCCTCTGTGTGAAAAACTTCCTCCTAATATCTAACCTAAATCTCCCTGTCCCAGTTTAAAACCATTCCCCCTTGTCCTATCACTATTCACCCTCATAAACAGCCGTTCCCCTTCCTGTTAATATGCTCTCTTCCAGTACAGGAAGGCCACAGTGAGGACTCCCCGGAGTCTTCTCTTCTCCAAGCTAAACAAGCCCAGTTCCCTCAACCTTTCCTCACAGGAGAGGGGCTCCAGCCCTCTGATCATCTCTGTGGCCCTCCTCTGGACATACTCCAAGAGCTTCACGTCCTTCCTGTATTGAGGGCCCCAGGCCTGGACACAGTACTCCAGATGGGGCCTCACAAGACCCGAGTAGGGGGGCACAATCACCTCCCTCTCCCTGCTGGCAACCACATGTATGGTGGACAACCAGCATGATGGTGAGTGGCTCGGCAACCACATCAGCCATCTCTTTCAGAACCCTAGGATGGATATCATCTGGCCCCATGGACTTATACACATTCAGTGTCGTGAGGAGGACTCGGCCTTGTTCCATCACTACAGTGGGACAGAAACCACTCCCCATACCCTCACCTAGAGGCTCATGGTCCTGACAGACACGGGAAGCCTGACCACCCATGAAGACTGAGGCAAAGCACTCATTGAGTACCTCAGCTTGTTCTATGCCTGAGGAAGCCAGCTCCCCATTACCTTTCATCAGAGGGGAAACACTCTCCTTGGCCTGTCTCCTCCTGCCTATGTACCTGTCAAACCCCTTCTTGTTATCTTTCACATCCCTTGCCAAGTTCAGCTCCATCTGCGCCTTGGCTTTCCTAATCCCATCTCTACACACACGGACAACAGCCCTGTATTCCTTCCAGGACACACAACCCTGCTTCCACTTTCTGTACATTTCCCTCTTTTCTCTCAGTTTAAGCTGCAGGTCCTTGCACAGCCCTGACAGTCACCTGCCTCCCCTGATCGAATTTTTCTGCTCGGGAATGGAGAGCCATTGCACTCTCAGAAGGGTGTCCTTAAAGAGCTGCCAGCTTTGTTCTTTACCCACGCCCTTAAGGACAGTTTCCCAGGGGATCCCACTCAGCAGTTCCTTGAGCAGCCAGAAGTTTGCTCTCCTAAAGCACAGGGTCCTAGATCTGCTTTTTGCCAGGCCTGCATTCTTCAAGATGACAAACTCCACCAAGGCATGGTCACTACAGCCCAGGCTGCCTCCAATCTTAACCTCTCTAGTGCTCTCCTCTGCATTAGTGAGCACCAGGTCCAGTAAGGCTTCACCTCAGGTTGGTCCATCTATTACCTGGACCAGGAAGTTATCCTCAACAGACTCCAGGAATCTCCTAGATTGTCTGCCACCCGCCATGCCACTCTTCCAGCACATATCCGGGTGGTTGAAATCCCCCATCAAGACAAGAGCCTGCAAGCATGATGCCTCCTGCAGCTGAAACAAGAAGGTCTCATCAACAGGCTCCCCCTGATTAGGTGACCCATAGCAGACTCCAACCACGAGATGCCCTTTACTGGACCCATACTTGATTTTTACCCTCAAGGTCTCTACCTGACTGTGGCTGTTCCTCAGACACAGCTCTTTGCAATCTATACACTTCCTAATTGCTGCAGAGACCAACTTCGGGGCAGGAAAGACAGCACTGGATAAGGGACCTAAAGCAAAAAGGCCAACCAAAAAGCTCTTTTCAGGGCTTTTTTGAAGCCAGCAAAAGTACTGTGCTGGTGCCAGGGGGAGGGGCTGGCAGCTTGTGGGCAGGTTGCTAAGTCAGCAGGGGTAGAGCTGGCACTGCCCACTCTTATCTCTCAAGCTTGACCTTGACCTTTTGCTGTGTCACTAAAAGCAGTCCTCAGGAGAGTGGAAGCTAGCACATAGTGTACCAGGTGAGAAAAGGGTGCTACTGTCCACTGACAGCAGGAAGGGAAGTCAGTGGGTGAACACAGCCCACACTGCCCATACAATACTGCAGCAGCAGGTGTGGGTGGTAGGTCTTGTGGCACGACATGTGAGTGTTTTTTGTCTTTGCTCAGGAGACCAGCTCTCCTACAGATAGACCCTGACACCACAGGTTCAAACATGGTCTCTACCAGACAACGGGCTTACCCCAAGAAGACTGTAGCGACCCAGACAGAGGGCCTGCCCTGAAATGTGGCGGTTCAGGTCTCTGGCTGCAGGGAGTGTCTGAGCCTGCTTCTGCCAAGGGAGGATGGGAAGGACGCCACCTGCGTGAGGTGCGAGCAGGTGGACAAGCTGCTCAGCCTGGTGGTGAAGCTTAGGGAGGAGGTAGAAAACCTAAGGACCATCAGGGAGTGCGAGTGGGAGGCTGACTGGTGGAGTGACTCTTTGTGAGAAAGACGCAAAGATTGCACCCCCCAAACTGTAGTGGACCCTCTCCCTTGCCGTAGTCGAGCAGAGAAAGCTGACTTGATAGGAGAAATGGCAGCAGGTCCCAGCTCGGCAACGCAGGCAACCCCCGTCCCAACCTACCTCAGTTCCCCAGGTGCCTCTGTGTAATAGGTTTGAAGCCCTGAAACTGGAGGGAGAGATGAGTGAGGATGAGGTGGGAGGACTGCCTCCAAGCGTGTCTAAGGTGAGGCAGTCAGCTCCACACTTGAAGACTGCTTCCTCCAGAAAAGAAAGGAGGGTGATAGTCATAGGCGACTCCCTTCTGAGAGGAACAGAGGGCCCGATATGTCGGCCTGACCCTACCTGTAGGGAGGTGTGCTGCCTCCCTGGGGCCTGGGTCAGGGATATTTCTAGAAAACTTCCCTGTCTGATCTGCCCCTCTGATTATTATCCTTTATTGATAGTTCAGGCTGGCAGTGATGAGGTCACTGACAGAAGCCTGAAGACCAAAAAATGATTTTAGGAGACTGGGGAGGTTAGTTGATGGAGCAGGCATACAGATAGTATTTGCCTGTATTCCTACAGTGGCAAGGAAGGACACTGAGACAACCAGGAAAACCCATCTCATAAACACATGGCTGAGAGGCTGGTGCAAACACAAGTAATTTGGGTTCTTTGATCATGGGGCGGTCTACTCAGGACCTGGCCTGAGGTCTGCCGATGGGTATCACCTGTCTCAAAGGGGGAAACGGATCCTTGTCCAGGAGCTGGCAGGACTTGTCGAGAGGGCTTTAAACTAGACATGAGGGGGGAAGGCGATAAAACCAGGCCTGCTAGAGATGAGTCTGGGGGAGCAATAATGAGATTAGGGAAGAGGTGAAGAGCTCAGCTGAAATGTGTCTACACCAATGCACACAGCATGGGCAACAAACAAGAGGAGTTAGAAGCCACTGGGTGGCAGGCAAGCTATGACTTAGTTGCCATTATGGAAACATGGTGGCACCGCTCCCATGACTGGAGTGCTGCAATGGATGGCTACAAACTCTTCAGGAAGGATAGGCGAGGAAGGAGGGGTGGCGGTTTGGCTCTCTATGTTAGAGAGTGCTTTGATGTTACTGAGCTTATGGCGGGGGGTGATAAGGTTGAATCCTTATGGGTTAAGATCAGGGGAAGAGCTGACAAGGCAGACATCCTGGTGGGTGTCTGTTACAGACCACTGAACCAGGATGAAGAGATAGATGAGGTGTTCTATGAGCAGCTGGCGGAAGCTGAGTGATTGCCAGCCCTTCTCCTCATGGGGGACTTCAACTTCCCTGACATATGCTGGGAATACAACATAGCACAGAAGAAGCAGTCTATGAGGTTTCTGGAGTGTATGGAGGATAACTTCCTGATGCAGCTGGTGAGAGAGCCTACGAGAGGAGCTGCCCCATTAGACCTGCTGTTCACAAACAGAGAAGGTCTAGTGGGAGATGCGGAGGTCGGGGGCTGTCTTGGACAGAGTGACCATGACATGGTAGAGTTCTCAATTTTTGGTGGAGCCTGGAGGGGGAACGGCAAAACTGCTACCTTGGACTTCCGGAGGTGGACTTTGACTCGTTCAGAAGACTAGTAGGGGGAGTTCCCTGGAATTCAATCTTAGAGTGTAAAGGGGTCCAAGATGGCTGGTTACTCTTCAAGAAGGAAGTCTTAAAGGCACAGGAGCAGGTTGTCTCCCTGACATGCAAAATGAGTCGGCGGCATAAGAAAACCGATGTGGAAGAATAGGGAGCTCTTTTTGAGGCTCCAGGAGAAAAAGAGAATCTACCTCCTTTGGAAGAAGGGACGGGCAATTCAGAAAGAATACAAAGAAGTTGTTAAGGTGTGCAGGGAGAAAATCAGAAAGGCAAAAGCCCAGCTTGAACTCAACCTGGCCACTGGAGTAAAAAGGAACAAGTAACTCTTTTACAAATATGTCAACAGTAAGAGGAGGACCAAGGAGAATCTCCATTCTGTATTGGATGAGGTTGGGAATGTGACCACTGAGGATAAGGAAAAGGCAGAGGTTCTGAATGCCTTCTTTACATCTGTCTTTACAAGTCAGACCAGTTATCCTCAGGGTACTCCACTCTCTGACATGGTAGTCTCAGATGTGGAGCAGACTAAACCTCCCCATGATTCAGGAGGAAACAGTCAGAGACCTACTACTCCAACTGGACTGTCCCAAGTCCATGGGGCCAGATCAGATTCACCCGAGAGTGCTGAGGGAACTGGCAGAGATGATAGCCGAGCCGCTTTCCATCATCTATCAGCGCTCCTTGTTGACTGGTGAGGTCCCAGAAGACTGGAGGCTTGCCAGTGTGACTCCCATCTACAAGAAGGGCTGCAGGGAGGATCTGGGGAACTACAGGCCTGTTAGCCTGACCTCGATGCCAGGAAAGATTATGGAGCAGATTGTCTTGAGGGAGATCACGTGGCATGTGCAGGACAACCAGGGGATCAGGCCTAGCCAGCATGGGTTCACGAAGGGCAGGTCCTGCTTGACCAACCTGATCTCCTTCTGCGATCTAGTGACCCGTCTGTGGATGAGGGAAAGGCTGTTGATGTGGTCTACCTAGACTTCTGCAAAGCCTTTCACACTGTCTCCCACAGTCTTCTCCTGCAGAAGCTGGCAGTCTGTGGCTTGGACTGGTACACTCTTGGCTGGGTAAGGAACTGGCTAGAGGGCCAGGCCCAGAGAGTGGTGGTGAATGAAGTTGAATCCAGCTGGCAACTGATCATGAGTGGTATTCCCCAGGGGTCGGTGCTGGGGCCTGTCCTCTTCAGTATCATTATCGATTACCTGAATGAGGGCACTGAGTGCACCCTCAGTAAGTTTGCAGATGACACCAAGCTGGCTGAAAGTGTTGATCTGCCTGAGGATAGCGAGGCCCTACAGAGGGATCTGGATAGGCTGGATAGCTGGGCTGAAGCCAATGGGATGGGATTCAACAAGACCAAATGCCGGGTCCTGCACTTTGGCCACAACAACCCCAGGCAATGCTACAGGCTTGGGGCAGAGTGGCTGAAAGACTGTGTAGAGGAAATGGATCTGGGGGTGTTGATTGACACTCAACTGAACATGAGCCAGCAGTGTGCCCAGGTGGCCAAGAAGGCCAATGGCATCCTGGCTTGCATCAGAAACAGTGTGGCCAGCAGGAACAGGGAAGTAATTGCCCCCCTGTACTCAGCACTGGTGAGGCCACACCTCGAGTGCTGCGTCCAGTTTTGAGCCCCTTACTGTAAGAAAGATATCAAAGCCCTGGAGCGTGTTCAGAGAAGGGCAACCAAGCTGGTGAGGGGTCTGGGGCACAGGCCTTATGAGGAGCGGCTGAAGGAGCTGGGATTGCTCAGTCTGGAGAAGAGGAGGCTCAGGGGAGATGTTATTGCTCTCTATAACTACCTGAAGGGAGGTTGTGTTGTGCTGGGGGTCAGCCTCTTCTCTCGTGTAACCAGTGATAGTGACGTGTGGAATCAAACTCTATAACCCAGGTAGGTTATAAATCTGGTATGTTTATTCAGCCGGCCAGGTGCAAGGGGGGATCACTCCACCAAACTTGCCTACCAGCAGGCAAAAATGCTACAAATTTGTAAGCCAAGGTCAAACATATTCAGCAGAATTCTTGGAATCCATCTACATATTCATTATCCTTCCAGAAATTCATTTACATACTGACCATCCCCTGGCGCATGTGTTGTCCGTAGTAGGGGTCTCCCTCTGGTGGTCGTGGGGATGAATTCAGAAGTCTTCCTCGCGAAGGCTCAACATCTTCCTTTGTCTGATCTTCTTATGGTGCATTCAAACTGGTCAAAGCCATTCATTTTGTATTGTTCCTTTCTTTGTTGTTTGCACAGCTGACTATGAAATGTTGAGATGTCGTTCTCCTTCCCTAGTTTCTAAAGCTAGCTTATTTAACCCCTATATGCTCAAACCCTAGACCTACCTGAGCTCCTGATCTCAACAGGACTAGAGGGAATCACTTCAAGCTGCACCAGGGAAGGTTCAGACTGGACATTAGGAATTACTGCTTCTCTGAAAGGGTGGTCAGGCACTGGAATGAGCTGCCCAGGGAGGTGGTGGAGTCACAAACCCTGGGGGTGTTCAAGGAACATTTGGATGTTGTGTTGAGGGACATGGTTTAGTGGGAACTATTGGTGAAGGGTGGATGGTTGGACTGGGTGATTCTATGGGTCTTTTCCAGCCTTGGTGATTCTATGATTTTTACATAAAGGGCAGCTCTGCCACCTCTCCTACCCTGACTATCCCTTCTGAAAAGCCTGTAGTCCTCAATCTGAGTATTCCAATCATGGGATTCATCCCACCATGTTTCCATGATAGCAATTAGGTCATACTTTCCCAATTGTGCTACGGTTTCTAGCTCTTCCTGTTTATTTCCCATGTTGCATGCATTGGTATAGAGGCACTTCAGCTTAGCTACTGGCCTCACTGCCTTCTCAGAGGAGCCCTCCCTAATACCTCCAGGGCAAGTCTGGGTTTTTCCTTACCACCTCCCAGGGTGACAGTGTTCCTACGCGTTTCTCTGTCACCCAGTACAGTTCCCCCCTTCCCCCATAATATCTAGTTTAAAGCCCTGCTAACCAGCCCAGCCAGCTTGTTCCCAAGAATATTTGTGGCCCTTCTAGTCAGTCGATTCCCATCTGCCGTCAGCATTCCCCCTTTCTCAAGGCTGTGTCCCAAACCATAGTACCCAAAGCCCTGAGTATGACACCATTCACAAAGCCATTCATTCAGCATGTCCACCCTCCTCCTTTTGTACGGATCCAAGTCACCAACTGAGAGGACAGAGGAGAACACAGCTTGCACTCCTGATCCCTTCAGAAGTCTTCCCAGAGCACTGAAGTCCCTTTTGATCACCCAAGAACTTATTTTGCCTACCTCTTCGTCTCCAACGTGGAAAACCAGTAATGGATAATAATCCGAAGGCTTAACCAGGCAAGTGATCTTCCTAGCAACATCTCTCACCCAGACTCCAGGCAGGCAACACACCTACCTGTGGGATGGGTCTGAGCGGCACATGGGACCCTTGGTTTCCCTCAGAAGCGAGTCCCCTATGATGACAGCCCTTCTTTTTTTTCCTGACTGACGTTGTAGCAAAACGGGGAGCAGACTGACTAGCCTTGTGCAACCTCTTCTGCATGGATGGACTTTCCCCAACATCCGCAGCCCCCAGTCCATCCAGCTCCAGAGCCTCATACCTGTTACCTAAGGGCACCTGGGAAGGTGGGACAGGCTGAGGGGCAATCTGCTTGTTGCCCTGAAGAGGGACTTGTTTCCATCCTTTGCTGTCTTTGAGGCTGCCCCTTTCCACCTGACTGAGAGACAGCAGATGATCCCTTGTTGCTAAGTGACAAGTGTCAAGCCCCCTCCTATATGGCAAGGTGCCCTGCCCTGCCTGCTTGCCCTGCCTGATCTGCTCTGGCTGATCTGCTTGGGGTTTGCCCTGAAAATCATTTGCTTCACAGCGAGATAACAACCTTCCTCCCTGTGTAGTTGCATGAATGGGTGGCTTACTATTTCTCCTTGTCTGAATTCTGATTCACTCACCCTGACTCCTGCTCTCCATCCCTGAGGCTTTTTCTAGGCAGGGGGCGTGGATGCAGAGACATTGCCCCGGCAACACCCACTTCACATCAGCCTCTCTTGTGAGAGCTGCCAGGCTGCTTTGTTATCTAGGAGTTCCCTGGATGAAGGAACTGACTGAAACCCCCCTGTACCTCACAGTCAGTCGCTGTGGTTCTGGCTGGGACAGATCCAAAGCAGCAAACCTCAGCAATCAAGGAAATGAAAGGATAGTTTGCCAAACAGACAAGTTCACATCAAAAAGTGATTGAAGCTCTACATTAAAGATTTTGCATCCACAGATGTACATCCTTTGATGTAGAGGAGCTATAAAATACAAAATCCATATTAAAAAGAGGAAATTCCTAAACAGGATTGAATCAGTATAGTATAATTGGCTACGTATCGAAGTGCCACATCAGTAGAACAAATAATGTAATATTTTAATCAGATGGCTAAATTTTTTTAATTGTCTCTGAGGAAGATAAAAAATAGAAAAGCATCTTTTTTGTATAAAATAAAGAGTATTTGAATAAAGAATGTAGAATTTCATAGTGGGAAAACAAAAACCATAGGTCATTCCTATAAATTAAAATTATATTTTCACCACAGTCATATGTATGTATCTGAAAAGAATAATCACACTGAATTAATAATGATCACACAAGCAGAATGTCCGATTTCATGATTGAAAGATGTAAGATTTTTAACAGCACAACTTGGGCATCTGAAAGATTTACTCTGCAGAGGTTTTTGAAGAAGAAGAAGGAAGTCCTAGACATAAGCTTCTACTGTACATGTCTAGAGCCCACAGACTGAGAGGGGTTCCATAACTGGTATATGAAATGTTCTGTTTCATAAGTCAAAATCCTCAGGCTTACTTCATATACAGTAGGCATAAGACTGATTTTTACTGTATTAAGACTGTATCTATTCATGTATACTCACTACAGTGTGGCCTTGCTCTATACTTTGATCTATGCTCCACCTCAGAACAAGTCTGAGACTAAGAACAAAGCCCATGAAACACATTTGCTTGCCTAAATATCTCAGTGTAGATGCCACAGAGTATCTGAGACATCTGCATGGGGCTGGAATGCATGGCATAAATTCTACGAAAGATAAAGATCTCCTGGAAAGCCAGCTGAAGGCTGAGCAAGATATATTAGAGAATTAAATGCCATTAGACATTGTTCAAACAAACAGAATCAACTGAATCACTCCTGGTTAAAATATTATGCAGCGTTAGAAATGAACTCCAAATGAAATTTACTAGTATGAAACTTCCTGTTATCTTAAAAGATCAATGAAAAGTTAAAAAACTTACAATCTAAGATTTGTTTTTTCTTTCTTTTAATAAGTTCTATATACAAGAGCAGGCATTAAATTAATATGCATTTAAACTCAGGGAAGCCTATCAGTCGAGTGATGAATGTGCAACTGTTATTTGATTGAGAGAAAAAAATTAAAGACTAGTGTCCCAGTGCAGACGAAATTAGAGATGTGAGTCACTATTAGAATGTTTATCTGAAATTTTAAGGCCTTTAATGTTAGGACACTTACTTAGTAGATAAACGTGACATCTGAGTGCTTTAAAACTTCTCAGGAAAATCAATCTAAACTGTAACTTAAAATTTCTTTCTCAAATGAAAAACATATATGAAACCATCATTATCATTAATTATTGGTGATCACACATCACCTTAATCATGGTCTAATTCAAATATTGAAATGATTACCTGGGCACTTAATTTCAATTTAAGAAAAATGAAAGATCTTTCTTGCATTATTTGCTGTAAACCAGCTGAAACTTGTCTTCTCATCATAGGAATGTCAGGCTGTTTTATGAGGTACCTAGATTTCTGCTGTCAACTCTGAGAGTTCTTCGATTCTATGATTCTATTTTGGATGTTGTGTTGAGGGACATGGTTTAGCGAGAACCACTGGTGAAGGGAGAATGGTTGGACTGGATGATCCTGTGGGTCTTTTCCAACTTTAGCGATGAATCTATGATTCTATGATTTTTGGTATAATATTTTAAACTCAATATACCAACATGTTGTCTGAATAGAATTCTTTTCTGAAGAAAATTGTGTGTGTGCATGCATGCATTCATTCACCTACTTATTATTTTCTGAAACCTTCACCACTAATTTAAGACTGTAATTTTGCTCGTCCTATTTTTAGTACAACTACAGAAACTTCATAAGATTTTTTTCTTCAATTACAAAAAGAAATCTATATTACAATACACTGCATTATACTATATTACACTGTGCTACACTATACTATACCATACTGCAAAATTACATTCAGAATTAATTCTTATAATCTTATAATCATTTGCCACTGAAAAGTGGCAAAGTTTAATCTAAAATCCATGCATAATGAAAATGTGATTGTAATTATTTCTCACTGAAGAAAAAAAAAACAAGATTGTTCAAATTGTAAAGCCACTTTGTATCAGCTGACATATTCAGGAGTTAAACCTATTCAAACCATTTATGCTGAATGAACACCTTGGCTAACTGCATGATTTCAATAAATCTGTAAGTACTCAAATCACTGTCTGCTAGGCTAAAATAAAATACAGTAAAAGGGTCCGTTTCCTCTTTTCAAGAGTGAAAACATGAAATAGAGACTGGTGACTAAGACTTTTTAGAAGTTCTAAAATAGTGAGAGGACAAGGGGGAATGGTTTTAAACTGGGACAGAGGAGATTTAGGTTGGATATTAGGAAGAAGTTTTTCACCCAGAGGGTGGTGACATGCTGGAACAGGTTGCCCAAGGAAGCTGTGGATGCCCCATCCTTGGAGGCATTCATGGCCAGGCTGGATGTGGCTCTGGGCCACCTGGTCTAGTGGTTGGCGACCCTGCACATAGCAGGGGGGTTGAAACTAGATTATCATTGTGTTCCTTTTCAACCCAGGCCATTCTATGATTCTATGACTATGATATGAGTGCAGGAAGATGCTTAGATGGCAGCAGGCAGACCACACTGTTTGTTTTCTTTCTTTATTGAATCCTTCTGCAGACATATATGTCCATCTTTATGGGAACATGTGTCTAACTGCAAGTATATATTCCATTAGAAAGAGGATTAGAATACAAATGAATATACCCTGTATATATTCCAATTTCATATTTATGTTCAAGTCCCTTTCTCAACATTAACAGAATTAAATGTTTGTATAAAGCTCTCTGTCTCATCCTAATGTAAATGTTCAGGATAAACATATGACTACAACATCCTCCTCTTCTTTATTAAGCTAATTCTAGTTTGACAGGACCCATTGTCAATCCTGACATTATAGAAGATTGCATTTATTCAGATGCCCATATTTAATTTATTCAGCACAAAATAATACAGTTAGATTTGAAGTTCAATTATATGAGCCATTTTTATTTGTTATCTGCTATGCTTAAGATAAATGACTGTTGTCCATAAATGGAGTATTGGTATACTATTGACAGTATTAATCTCCTTTTCTGCAAGAAAGATTGCTAATGATTACTCTAGTTTATTCCTCTATCAATGGCTGTCTGATTGACAAGAGTATTCTTATCTATCTGATCAGTCTGTCATTCTTGTTTGTTTCTTTTGAAGTGAGATAAACAAATAGACCTGCCAGGTCTCTTTCCTGAGCTTTCCCTACAAGAAATGCATAGTTTTTTTTGGTTGGTTGGTTGGTTGGTTGGTTTTGTTTTTTGAGGTAAAAGAAAAATTCCTCTTTTCCACTTCCCAGATGCTATTTTGGTGTCAAGATTTAAACAGAAAGTTTCCTTCTTAGGGAAGCTGATATAATGATTGCTTTCTCCAATTTCATTTTTCTGTTTTTTTTTTTTTTTTTTTTTTAATTTTATACTTTTTCTCTTTGCATTTTTCTCTTCACACACTCTCAGTTCCATTCATGCAAAGATTCCATCCACTTATTTCAGACTCCATGAATTTTGTTTTAAGTGATGAAACAGTACTTAGTTCTGTGTGGCACCTATTATTCCATAATAAAGTAGATTTTTAATATTCAATCATTTTCAGGAGTGCAGTCAAGTTCTTTCTTTCCTCCATCTGTCTTCATACTGAGTACATACATATTCAGTTTCACTCATGCCTTAACTGACAGGAACTCGCCTTTGAGTCAGTGGATGATATGCTCTCTAATCCTAATCTCACCTTTTTTATTCTTGTTTTTTTTCCTTTCCTTTCCTTTCCTTTCCTTTCCTTTCCTTTCCTTTCCTTTCCTTTCCTTTCCTTTCCTTTCCTTTCCTTTCCTTTCCTTTCCTTTCCTTTCCTTTCCTTTCCTTTCCTTTCCTTTCCTTTCCTTTCCTTTCCTTTCCTTTCCTTTCCTTTCCTTTCCTTTCCTTTCCTTTCCTTTCCTTTCCTTTCCTTTCCTTTCCTTTCCTTTCCTTTCCTTTCCTTTCCTTTCCTTTCCTTTCCTTTCCTTTCCTTTCCTTTCCTTTCCTTTCCTTTCCTTTCCTTTCCTTTCCTTTCCTTTCCTTTCCTTTCCTTTCCTTTCCTTTCCTTTCCTTTCCTTTCCTTTCCTTTCCTTTCCTTTCCTTTCCTTTCCTTTCCTTTCCTTTCCTTTCCTTTCCTTTCCTTTCCTTTCCTTTCCTTTCCTTTCCTTTCCTTTCCTTTCCTTTCCTTTCCTTTCCTTTCCTTTCCTTTCCTTTCCTTTCCTTTCCTTTCCTTTCCTTTCCTTTCCTTTCCTTTCCTTTCCTTTCCTTTCCTTTCCTTTTCTTTTCTTTTCTTTTCTTTTCTTTTCTTTTCTTTTCTTTTCTTTTCTTTTCTTCTTCTCTTCTCTTCTCTTCTCTTCTCTTCTCTTCTCTTCTCTTCTCTTCTCTTCTCTTCTCTTCTCTTCTCTTCTCTTCTCTTCTCTCTCCTATATTTTTTCAACATTCATACTTGTTAAAAATAAATAAATAAATAAATAAAAATGATCAAGCTTACCCAGATTGTCTACTAGGTATCTGATAGATCACAACAAGATTGGCTTTCATAAATGCAGTAATCAAATAATTATCCTGGGGAAAAAAAAAAAAAAAGAAAAAAAAAAAGAAATAAAGAAAAAAAAAAAAGATGCTAGTTGAGAATTTAATTTTCTAGTTGGGAAGAAATAAGCTTGTCAAAGTATCAAAATCGAAGCAAGATAGTTAAGATAGTTAACTTATGGGAAGGACAGAGAGCTAGTAGATGAGTTTAACAAAAGGAACACACCAGCAATGATCTGAGGAGGAACAGTAATTTACTAAATTCAACAAAATCAACGAAATGAAAGAGAAAAGTACCTAAACTGCGAGGGAACCACGTACCCTCCTCAACCGTGAGCTTAGCCAGCCCCGAGGGAAGGATAGACGCCCGGGGTGCTGTCTGGAGCTCCACCTCACTTACTTTTGGCGCCAAGTCCTCTGCGGATGCCACCCCTCCCCTCCCATCAGAATACTGAAAATGCCCATAAGAGGCAGTAAACAGAACCTGAACATTAACTCTTTAACTTCCACTGGTTCACATGATGTTCTGATGTGACATACTGACAACAAAAAATCACCAAATCACAACATCAAGTTAGTGTTTTTTGATTTCACATCAGTGACTTACAATCATGAAGTCATCGATCAATGCAACAAAACCCTTCATGCATTTTGTCATCCAGCTGGTAGAAATTTTCCTGTTAGCACAGGTATGGGTTTAATTCCCCAGATGCATTTCACTTCATGTTGTTGTTATTATTATTATTATTATTATTATTATTATTATTATTATTATTATTATTATTATTATTATTATTATTAAAAACATCATATTGCTCTTCGCAGGAGACATTCAGGTGCTTCTATTTTTATTTTTTTCCCTGTTTTACAACTTTCTGTCATAATACATACCCATTAGCATCAACTATGTCACTGTAATTAAGCAAGGTATTAAAAATTAGCTCCAAAATGAATCCACTGAATACTCTACTACTAAGCTTTCTGTCACAAAATAATTCTTTATTGATCTTATAGTTGTTGAAGTGACCATCATCTTAAATGAAAATTTCCCATGTGGCCCCATATCAAGTGCTGTAAAGAAGTTGAGACAGATTAGATCAACCACAACTCTTTTGTTTAGAAAAGCAGCCATTTTACTGAAGAAAATACTAATCAGCCCATTCTTTCTTTGCGAATACTCTGCTTCAATTTATCCATTTTTTCATACATATACTTAATATATTGATTGATTGATTGATTGATTAAATATATTTAAATATAACTCTGGAGGTGTTCAAGGAATGTTTAGATGTTGTGTTGAGGAACATGGTTTAGAGAGAACTATTGGTGATAAGTGGACGCTTGGACTGGATGATCTTGTAGGTCTTTTCCAACCTCGGTGATTCTATGAGTCTATGATTTACTTATTGCTTCCTTAATAATTTATTCTGCTGACAGTGATCTCCTATTAAGATCAAACTACCAAAACTATAGTTGTCCACTATATTTTTCATCCTCGTTCACTCCTGTAATTCAAATACATGTTGAAAATTTTGGTAGCAGGGCACTGCAGGGGTGGCCTTTTCAGGAAGAAACAGAGAGCTGCTCTGTGCTGGAAACAACTGGCTCCTGTTTGTTCACTGCAAAACTCAGCTAAGTCTACCAGCCAATGTGGTGGTATCTCCATGTAAACATATTTAAGAAAGAACCCCCTCCCCCCCCCCCCCCCCCCCCCCCCCCCCCAAATAAAATAAAATAAAATAAAATAAAATAAAATAAAATAAAATAAAAATCTTACAGAGGGAAAGAGGAGAGAATAGAAGGAACAGCAGAGGATACAAGGGAATAAAGCAGTCAGAGGAAGGGACTGCTGACTTTGAAGGATATATGCAGGAATATATGAAAGTGAGAAATGAGTAGCAGCAGAGATTAACTGCAGTGTACTGACCTCAACCTCGTGTTTTATACAATGTAACACTGAAGGAACTAAGTATAATCTCTTGTGATAAAAAGGGAGGAGATGTGTCTGGAATGAAGTAAGAACAGTTAAGGGGGGAGGAGTAAAGCTGAACACGGGGAAGTGGAAGAAAAGGTGTCTTAGTGTTTGCTTTCTTTGTGTCCCAGTACATGAACCAGTAATTAAATATTCATGTTAATTATCAGTAAAAAAGATAATTTTCCCAAACTGAGTCTGTTTTGCCCATAGCCATTTATGTTAAGTGCTATCACTCCTCTTTCTTTAACACACATGCCTTCTCACTCATATTCTTTCCTAATATCTCCCCATGCCCTGCTGAGACAGAAGGAAGTGAGCAGGGTTCCCGGCTGATAGTTGGGCCCAAACTACAACAAAAGTTTATTAACAATATGGGCAATCTGATCAAAATTCAATCTAGTTGTTCCCTTTAGATCTGGGGAGACAAATCTGATGGCTATTGAAAATATTAGGGGGGAAAAAAAAAAAAAAAAAGAGAGAACTGAAATTCAAACATTAAAAACATACAGAAGGAAGAATCATAGAATGGTTTGGGTTGGAAAGGACCCCTAACATCATCTAGTTCCAACCCCTCTACTATAGGGAGGGAAACCTTCCTCTAGACCAAGTTGCTCAAAGCCCCATCCAGACTGGTGTTAAATGCTTCCAGGGAGGGGGCATCTACAACCTCACTGGGCAACCTGTTCCACTGTCTCACCACCCTCACAGTAAAGAATTTCTTCTTAACATGTAGTCTAAATCTACTCTCTTCCTGTAAAAACCATTTCCTCTTTTCCTGTTGCTACATGCCCTTTGAAAATGTCTTTCTCCAGCTTCTCAGTATACTCACTTCAGGTAGTGGAAGGCTGCTAAAAGGTCCTCCCAGAGCCTTCTCTTCTCCAGACTGAAGACCCCCAGCTCTCTCAGCCTGGCCTTCAAAAATTCAGACTGATGCATGCAGAATTTATTGAAAAGGTGTGCCATGCAATATTCATGATTGCAGTTAACATTTTTTGCTTGTTTGCTTGCTTTTTTTAATTTCTGTTTCTCACATGGGCAGGGGCTTTACAACAAATGTAAACATTTGAATTCAGTCTCAACACATGAATGATGCAGCTTTTTTTCACATTAAGAATGCCATGTAAGTAGAAGTGTTAAAGCTCAAATTTGCAAAACAAATGGATTAGGGAACATGCAAATAATATTTAATGGGGAGACAATATAATTTTTTCGCAAAACATATGCTTAGTGCATTAAAAAATTAGCTTGTGACTCTTTTCAGCAATCTCCCAACAGCATGACTTTGTTGACTTACAACGTACAGTCAGGATTACACAAATATTTCTGTAATTTATTTTCTGTCTGTGTATATTCCCTTTATGTTTCCTAATTGCCCTGCAAAGGCAGAATAATAGAAATTTCTCTTGTTTTGAAAAGCACACATGTTTAGACAGATGCTGAACTTTGTAAGGAAAATAAAATGCCTTCCGGTGAAAAGTCTGATAGATCTTAAGCTCTTAGCTCAGACTTCCACACAGAAAAACTCGTCTTTCATCATCACAGAACATCAAAGCAACATTCAACAACACTTGTAATTCCAACCAGCAAGGTTGCTTCTGTAGTTAAAATCTAGAAGAAGCTGGAATTACTTTGTTTAGACTTAATTAATCAAGCTGCACAAAAGGTTGTGAAGTCTTTTTTTCTGGAGATATTCAAAACCCACTTGGATATTTTCATCTGCAATCTACTGTAGGAAATATGCTTTAGAAAGGGGGGTGAACTACATGATCTCCAGAGGTCCCTTCCAACACAGTTCTTTGATTCTGTAATTTTTATGTGAAATATGGATTTATTTTGAGGTCTTAATCCCCCAAGGGTCAAATCTAACAAATACCTCACTAGGGGATATGCGGGTCCCATATGAAATTGCACTGGGTCTTGTTGATATGAAGTTAATTTTCCTTATAGTAGCCCATGTGGTGATGTGTTTTAAAGTTGCAACCAAAACAGTGTTGACAGTACACTGATGTCTTAATTATTTCTGAACAATATTTAGATACTGTGGCATTCTCCATTCCTCACCCTGCCCCACAGAGTGTAGATGGGATAGACAAGAGGCTGGGAGAGAATGCAGCCAGGACACCAGACTTAAATTGACCAAAAGGATATTCTATTTCATATAACATCGTGCTCATCAATAAAACTTGGGGGAAGCTACTGCTTGGTATGGCTGGGTATTACTGTATTTCTGGTATGGTGGAGGGATTGCTTTTGCATTGCTTGTTTTATTTCATTTCCCTTTGTTCTGGTTCTGTGTTGCTTTTTTTTTTTTTTTTTTTTTTTCCCCATTTCTTTATTTAGTTGGTCAGTTGATTTGTTTTTCGTTTTACTTATTAAAATGTCTTTAGCTCAATCTTCTTTTATCCCTTCTTCTCTTCCATTTCTCTCTCCCATCCCACTGCTGGTGAGTGAGTGAATGGTTTTGTGTTGCTTAGTTTTCTGCTGGGATTAATCCACAACCAAGATGTACACCTTTACTCTGAAGCTATGAAACAGGGTAGAGTGATGATGTACACACAGATTTGGTCTTGTACATGAATGGATTGTTTCTCGTTCAGCCATCTCTCACAGGAATTACAAATACTGAAGAAAAGAATACTCATCCAGATATATTGACATCCTCTATGACACCTTTCCCTTAACTTTTGGAACATCAGAATGTGTAAACTCCTTCCAGCACTATAATGGCAAAGATAAAGTAGCATCATTATTTTTTTTTTTTTATTTTATTTTTAACCTGCAAATAGTCAGGCTCTTTATTACCAAGTAAAAGGATGTCCTTGTATACCCAGCTCTATCCTCTAAAAAATAGATGACTTGTTTCTATTAGAGACAGCAAACATAGCACATAAAGAAAAAAAATGAAAAGGAAAAATGAAGGGCAGACATGCCCCCTGTCTTTGTCAGAAAGACAGAAAAATCAAAATGTTGTTTTGTTAAAACATGTCTTTGTTATAGCATACCAACAACCAATTTTCATTGAAGTGTAAAAAAAATAAGGCAAAACAAAACAGTATGTATATTATTTTCAACAGTAATATGAAAATAATACAACTGTATAGTCTCTGCTCCATAAAGGATGTTTAAAAAGTAGATTTAAAAAAAAAAAAAAAACACACACAAAAACTATTTTTACTTATGGCAGATGTTTTCTCAAGGATTTTAAGGAAAAACAATCACATATAAATTACTCAGCAACAAAAATATATCACAGAATCACAGAATTGTAGGGGCTGGAAGGGACCACCAGAGATCATCTAGTCCAACCCCCCTGCAAAGCAGGCTCTCTAGACCAGGTTGCACATGTAGGTGTCCAGGCAGGTCTTCAACATCTCAAAAGAAGGAGACTCCACAACATCTCTGGGCAGCCTGCTCTAGTGCTCCGTCACCCTTACTGTGAAGAAGTTCTGACGCACATTTGTGTGGAACTTCCCATCCTTCAGTTTGTGGCCATTTCCACTTGTCATATCACCGTGCACCACTGAAAAGAGTCTGTCCTCATTCCTTTGTCTCCCACTCCTTAGATATTTACAGACATTAATCAGATCCCCTCTCAGTCTTCTTTTCTCAAGGCTGAACATATCCAGGTCACTCAGCCTTTCTTCATAGGAGAGATGCTCCAGGCCCTTTATCATCTCTGCTGGACTCTTTCCAGGAGATCCCTGTCTTGTACCAGAGCCAGATCTGGATACAGTACCTTAACTCCTTAACCAAGGAGCCCAGATCTGGATACAGTACTCCAGGTGAGGCCTGACCAGGGCAGAGTAGAGGGTGAGGATCATCTTCCTGACCTGCTGGCCCCTTTCTTTTTATTGTACCCCAGGATGCCATTGGCCTTCTTGGCCACCAGAAAAGACTGATGGCTCATAGCCAATCTGTCGTCTGCTAGGACACCCAGGTCCCTCTCTACAGAGCTCCTCTCCAGCAGGTCATCCCCCCGCATGTACTGGTATATGTGGTTATTCCTCCCTAGGTGCAAGACATTTGCTTTTGTTAAACCTCATATGGTTCCTCTCTGTCCAACTCTCCAGCCTGTCTAGATCTCACTGAATGGTAGCACAGCCTTCTGGTATGTCAGACATTCCTCCCAGCTTTGTATCATCAGCAAACTTGCTGAGGGTGCACACTATCCCTTCATCAAGGTCACTGATGAAGATGTTGAACAAGACTGGACCCAGCACCGACCTCTAGGGAACCCTGCTAGATACAGGCCTCCAACCAAACTTTGAGCCACTGATCACAACCCTGTCAGTCAGCCAGTTCTCAGCCCACCTCACCGTCCACTCATCTATCCCAAACTTTCTGATCTCTGCTATAAGAATGTTGTGGGAGACAGTGTCAAATGTCTTGCTGAAATCAAGGTAGACTACATCCACTGCTCTCCCCGCATCCACCCAGCCAGTGATGACATCATAGAAGGCTACTAGGCTGGTCAAGCATGACCTCCCCCTGGTGATCCCATGCTGACTACTCTTGATGACCTTCTTTTCTTCCAATTGCCTGGAGATGACATCCAAAACAAGGTGTTCCATTCATCCTTTCCAGGAATGGAGGTGATGCTGACTGGCCTGTAGTTTTTCAGATCTTCCTTCTTGCCCTTTTTGAAGACCAGAGTGATACTGGCTATCCTCCAGTCTTCAAGCACCTTTCCCATTCCCCAAGGCCTCTCAAAGATGACAGGGAATGGTTTATCAATCACCTCTGCCAGCTCCCTCAGCACACATGGATGCATCCCATAGGGGCCCAGGGATTTATAAACACTGATGTTGCCTAGATGCTCTCGGACCATCTCCTCCCTCATCAGAGGGGAGCCTTCCATTCCCTAGACTCTCTTACTTACCTCTAGGGTCCAAGATTCCTGAGGGGGAGTCTTTGCAATGAAGACAGAAGCAAAGAAAGTGTTCAGTATCTCCTCCTTCTCAGCATCCCCTGTTACCAGAACACCCCCCTCGGTTAGTAGGGAACCCACATTTTTCCTAGTCTTCCTTTTATTATGGACATACTTTAAAAAGCCTTTCTTATTATCCTTTATCTCCTTTGCCAGATTCAATTCCAGGTGGGCTTTGCCTTCCTCGTTGCTTCCCTGCAGGCCCTGACAACATTCCTATATTCTTCCCAAGTGGTCAGACCCTTTTTCCACATTTCATGGACCTTCCACTTTCCTTTCATTTTATGCATGAGCTCCTTTCCTTGCGCATCCAGACAGGTCTCCTGCCACCCTTCCCTGATTTCTTACTCATAGGGATGCACCAATCCTGAGTTTGAAAGAAGCACTGTGTAAATGCTGACCAGCTCTCACTGGCTCCCTACATTCTAACATCCTAGCCAACAGGATAGCTCCAAGTAGGTCCCAGAAGAGACTCTACTTTTTGGTTTCCTTCTTCCAGTCAAGATTTTGAACTGCAAGGTGGGTAGGTTTTTCTTTTTAAAATTTAGGCTCCTAGTAAAACAAGTGAAAACTAAATAGAAATCTCCAAGACAAAGAATAAAACTCATTTTGATTTCGTATTCCCCCCCCCCCTTTCTTTTTTTTTTTTTTTTTTTTTTTTAATCTAAAAGTTAGAAAATTACAGGGTAACAGTTGTAGAATAGTAAGAAATAAATGAAACAGTATGAAGAGCAAGACGCATATAAACAAACACTGAAAGGAAGCTTTCTAATGTAAGGAGTATTATTCTTCTGCAGTATTAATGATTTGTTTGGAAGATTTTGGAAACTTGCCATAAAGATATTGTTATAGTCAGAAATTTTTAGTTGTAAGAGGAAAGAGGATTTTCTCTCTTAGTCTGTGAAGGCCTCAGTTCAGTTGCATAAATGTTTCTAGATTTCAAACCTTCAAGTTATGCTTACAATACCATAACTAATATTGTGTGAGTAAACCCAGTCAAACATCTATCCATCTTCAAAAGTCATATCACAGAATCATAGAAAGGCTTGGGTTGGAAGGGACCTCAGGGATCATGAATCTCCAACCCCCCTGCTGCAGGCATGGCCACCAACCTCCACATTTAATACTAGACCAGGCTGTCCAGGGCCCTATCCAACCTGGCCTTGAACACCTCCAAGGACAGGGCATCCACAGCCTCTCTGGGCAGCCTGTTCCAGCATCTCACCACTCTCATAGTGAAGAACTTCCCCCTGACATCCAACCTAAACCTTCCCTCCTTCAACTTAAAACCATTTCCCCTTGTCCTGCTGTTATCTATCCTTACAAAGAGCTGATTCCCCTCCTGTTTATAGGCTCCCTTTAGGTACTGAAAGGCTGCAATTAGGTTGCCCCGCAGCCGCCCTCTCTCCAGGCTGAACAAGCCCAGACCCCTCAGCCTGTCTTTGTAGGGGAGGTGCTCCAGTCCTCTGATCATCTTTGTGGCCCTCCTCTGGACCCTCTCCAACAGTTCCTTGTCTTTCGTCTATTGGGGGCTCCAGACCCAGACACAGTGCTCCAGATGGGGCCTCAGGAGGGCAGAGTAGAGAGACACAATCACCTCCCTGTCCCTGCTGGCCACCCCTCTTCTGATGGAGCCCAGGATACCATTTGCTTTCCAAGCTGCAAGAGCACACTGCTGGCTCATGTTCAGTTTTTTATCCCCCAGGACCCCCAGGTCTTTCTCAGCAGGGCTACTCTCAAGGACTGCTCCTCCCAGTCTGTATATATGCCTGGGATTCCTCCAGCCTAAGTGCAAAACCTTGCACTTTGCTATGTTGAACCTCATTAGATTCACCCAGGCCCATGTTTTGAGTCTGTTGAGGTCTCTCTGAATGGCTTCCCTTCCTTCCACCGTGTCAACTGCACCACTCCGCTTGGTGTCATCAGCAAAATTGTTGAGGTGCACTCAATTCCATCATCGATGTCACTGATAAAGATGCTAAAGAGCACCGGTCCCAAGACAGTCCCCTGGGGGACACCGCTTGTTACTGGCTTCCACCTGGACGTAGAACCATTGATCACAACACTTTGTCTGCGGCCTTTCAACCAATTCCTTATCCAGTGGTTGGTCCACCTATCAAATCCACATCTCTCTAATTTGGAGATAAAGATGTGGTGGGGGACAATGTCAAAGGCCTTGCCCAAGTCCAGGTAAATGACACTGGTCGCCTTCCCTTTGTCCACCAGTGTTGTCACTCCATCATAGATGGCCACCAGATTGGTTAGTTGTGACCTTCCCGTGGTGAAGCCATGCTGACTGTCTTGGGTCACAAGCTCATTCTGCATGTGATCTAGCATGTCATCGAGGAGGATCTGCTCCATGATCTTCCCAGGCACAGAGGTGAGACTCACCAACCTGTTGTTCCCTGGGTCCTCCTTGCTCTCTTTCTTACAAATGATAGTGGTGTGACCCTTTTTCAAGTCACCCAGGACCTCACCGAGTGAGGGAGTGGCTCGGCAACCACCTCAGCCAGCTCCTTCAGAACCCTGGGATGCATGTCATCCAGCGTCATAGACTTGTATGCATTCAGTTTCATGAGGAGGTTTTGTACTTGTTCTGCCCTTTACAGTGAGGGGAGGATTTATTTCCCCAGTCCCCACCTAGAAGTTTAGGTATGAAGGGTTTAGGGATGTGAGAAATATTAGAATCCTAGCTGGCAGTGAAAAGCAAGGCAAAGATCTCATTCAGTACCTCAGCTTTCCCCAAATCTGTTGAAGGCGGCTCTCCTTTTACATTTACCAAAGGAGGTAAAGTTACTTTGGCCTGTCTCTTCTGGTCAGTGTACCTGCAGAATGTCTTCTTATTGTTTTTAATATCCCTCACCAAGTTCAATTCTGCCTGTGTCTTGGCTTTCTTGATCCCATTTTGCAAGTCTGGACAGCATCCCTACATTCTTCCCAGCTGACACACCCTTTTTTCCAAAGCCTGCATTTTCTTTGCCTTCGTTTTGCACCATGCTGGTTTCCTGCCTCCTCTGCCCACTCTCCTATTCAGAGGGATGGAGAGCTCTTGTGCTCTCAGAAAGACATCCTTGAAGAGCAGCCAGCTTTCCTCAACATCTTTGTCTCTAAGGACAGCATCCCAGGATGTACTTTTTATAAATTAGAATAATTTTCATTACATTTATATCAGGTACAAATACAGCATCTGAGGATGAAAAGCATTTGGCCAATAAAAATGTAGAATTTGATAAAGAGGAATGAGTAAGGCACTGTATATATCACTGGGCTAATTCTTACATGTTATTCACCCGGTACTTCCACCTATTTTGACGTACCTACTATGTGTTGATTGTCTCCTATCTGAGCCCTTGGGATTAGAAGATATTTATTCGTTATCTAGGAATAAATTATTCAAGATCAGCAATTGAGATAATGAATTAATAGGGAAACATTAACCTCTATTAACCTCTGCTTTACACTTTCTATTCCTTATCCAAATTGATTTCATCTTTTGGTAATGTTTTATGAAAGTCTTTTTGACGATAAGATTTTTCAAATCATGAAAATGATAATCATTTTTGTCTTGGCTTCAGGGTCCTAAATAATGAAGGAAGTATAGATGATAGTTTAAAAAAACAAGACCACTGTTTTTTAATTAAACATTATTATTAAACATTATGATTATTAACTATCCATAAAAGAAATATATTTGAAAATGTCCATCTGACTTATATTAAAGCAGTAGAGAACCTATCAGAATCATAGAATCATAGAATCACTCAGGTTGGAAAAGACCTCAAAGATCAGCAAGTCCAACCACAACCTAACCATAGTACCCTAACTCTAACAACCCTCCACTAAATCATGTCCCTGAACACCACATCAGAATGGTTTTTAAACACATCCAGGGGGATGGTGACTCAACCACCTCCCTGGGGAGCCTATTCCAGTGCTTAACAACCCTTTCTGTAAAGAAGTTTTTCCTGATATCCAACCTAAACATCCCCTGGCACAACTTAAGGCCATTTCCTCTCGTCCTGTCACCTATTACCAGTGAAAAGAGACCAACCCCACTCTCACTGTAAGCACCATTCAGATATTGGAAGAGAGCAATGAGGTCTCCCCTCAGCCTCCTTTTCCCCATACTCAACAGCCCCAGTTCCTTCAGTCTCTCCTCACAGGGCATATTCTCCAAACCCTTCACAAGTCTTGTTGCCCTTCTCTGGACCTGCTCCACCACCTCCATGTCCTTTCTGTACTGAGGTGCCCAAAACTGAACACAGTACTTGAGGCAAGGCCTCAGCAGTGCCAAGTACAGGAGCAGGATGAGTTCCCTAGTCCTGCTCACCACCCCATTCCTGATACAAGCCAGGATGCCGTTGGCCTTCTTGGCCACCTGGGCACACTGGCTCATGTTCAGCCGACTGTCCATCAGTACACCAAGGTCCCTTTCCATCAGGCAGCTATCCAGCCACACCTCCCCACTCCTGTAGGGTTGCCTGGGGCTGTTGTGACCAAAATGCAGGACCCGACACTTGGCCCTGTTGAAACTCATACAGTTTGCCTTGGTCCATTGATCCAGTCTATCGAGGTCTATCTGTAGTGCCCTTCTGCCCTCTGGCAGATTGATACTCCCTCCCAACTTGCCGTCGTCTGCAAACTTACTGAGGGTGCACTCAATCCCTTCATCAAGATCATTAATAAAGATGTTAAATAGAAGTGGCCCAGGTACTGAGCCTTGGGGGACATCGCTTGTGACTGGCCACCAACTGCATTTAACTCCATTGATCACAACACTTTGGGCCCGGCTATCCAGCCAGTGTTTCACCCAGCGGAGCATATGCCCATCCAAACCATGGGCAGCCAGCTTCTCCACGAGAATGTTGTGGAGGACAGTGTCAAAGACCTTACTAAAGTCCAGGTAGACCACACTGACAGCCTTACCTTCATCCACTAAGCGGGTCATCTTGTCACTGAATGAAATCATGTTTGTCAGACAGGATCTACCATTCATAAACCCACACTGTCTGGGACTGATCAGAAAAAAGTAAAATGGGGGTGTTTACATTTCAAACTTCAGATTTCAGAAAGCATGGAACCTATGATTCTGTGTAGTCTCAGACAGATGGCTTTATGCCTTTTTTCAATTTAGTACTGAAATGTTGAGTACAGTTTCATATGCATGCTCAAAATTTATTTTTATTTTCAGCAGAATGTTAAACGTGGTTGGAAATTCTAGTAACAGAAATTATTAACTGAGTCTATAAATAATTTTTCTGGGGCGGGATGGGTGGGCTTCTCTCTTTTCCCCCTTTTCATCATTTCAGGAAGAATGAGTGCACTTTCATAAGTTGCATGCCTCCACTCTGGTATTTCATAGAATCACAGAATCACAGAATCATAGAGTGGCCTGGTATGAACAAGAACACAGTGATCATCTAGTTTCAACCCCCCTGCTATGTGCAGGGTCACCAACCACTAGACCAGCTGCCCAGAGCCACATCCAGCCCAGCCTTGAATGCCACCAGGGATGGGGCATCCACAACCTCCTTGGGCAACCTGTTCCAGTGTGGCACCACCCTCTGTGTGAAAAACTTCCTCCTAATATCTAACCTAAATCTCCCTGTCCCAGTTTAAAACCATTCCCCCTTGTCCTATCACTATTCACCCTCATAAACAGCCGTTCCCCTTCCTGTTAATATGCTCTCTTCCAGTACAGGAAGGCCACAGTGAGGACTCCCCGGAGTCTTCTCTTCTCCAAGCTAAACAAGCCCAGTTCCCTCAACCTTTCCTCACAGGAGAGGGGCTCCAGCCCTCTGATCATCTCTGTGGCCCTCCTCTGGACATACTCCAAGAGCTTCACGTCCTTCCTGTATTGAGGGCCCCAGGCCTGGACACAGTACTCCAGATGGGGCCTCACAAGACCCGAGTAGGGGGGCACAATCACCTCCCTCTCCCTGCTGTATATATGTATGACAATAACATCAGTTATTGTCATATTAATGAGATATTAGTACACTATTCAACTGATATAATTAATTTCTGTCAACCTGCTTTAGCAGAAAGTACAACTTAACAAAAATCTTGAATTAATTCTTCAAGCAAGTTGGAAGGCTGGATGATACTTATTCCTTAACTGGGAATCTCTAAACAGTATTCTCTTTTAAAAAACTAAAATTCTGTAGTGATGATGAATTATACTTAGATTTTTATATTAATATTTAATATTAACATAGTATGTTTATAATATATTTCATATGTTGTTGTTACAGGGTACATTTGGATCTGAGAGACAGGATGTCTTAGGAGCAGAAACAAGCAAACTACGCACTCAGAGAGGCACAGAGGTTTATGAGTTTCAGTTGACATAAACACGCTTACAAGGACACAGGCATCCATTTTAGATAATCCCAGTAAGTGGCAAGCAGAAACTCCAAAAGCGCATTATTACTTACTGACACCTGAGAGACAGCAAAATGCCAAAAAGGAAAAGGAGAAGGAACATGCCAGTGGTGGATTTGATAAGTAGTGCCATCAGGGCATCCCCTGCTTCAAAGTGCATTTTTCCTCTCTCACCCACTACAGCCTCTCTCCTGCTTTTATTCTCCCTAGGGTCTGCAGAGATTTTTTCCACTTGCATGCTGTACCTGCATGACCAATGTGTGATGCAGAGCCCAAGTGGAACACCTGCTTGCAAAACAAGTCCTTCCAAAAACAAGATAAACTACCAATGTGAGCTTTCTCTACAAAATGAGATAATTGTGGCTGTTGCTGCAAATATCATTTCCCTTAAAATTTTCAGAATACTTTGTTCCATCCCAGGATCATTCTTCAGTCAGGGACCTTTAGGTCCCCAACTCATATGTGAATGTTTGCATGTATATATCTGTACAGCCACGTGAAATACAGACTGTGATCAAAATTTGAGTAATCAGTCTGAATATAAAACCAAAATATTTAGTGGTAACTTTGTCAAATGATGAAAATGTCGGTAAATAATGATTAGATGTTGGCAGTTATAGTGGGGATCTGGATCTTACATTAACTCATATTCTGTCATATAACATAATTTATAAACAGTACTGTTAGTGCATGATTATACACGTTAAAACTTGACAGTGTCCTGGAAGTCAGTATGTCTGTAAGAGTGGCTAGGTACATGTACATGTTCATGTAACATTATTTTAGAGCAGTTAAAGTACAGTGTTTAAAAAGTCACGGAAGTATTTGAAGACACACTGCAGTGAGAGTCTCAATAGATACCCACGTAGCTTTTGTAATGTTTCAAAGTGCCCTGCTTACTCTCCTTAGAGAAAATAACTCTGGAACTGCAACAATGCAATATTGTCCAAATTTGTCATATAGGGTGCTGTATGACTGTGCATATCTTGTGGGCAGTAAAAAACACATCTTTGTCTTCAAAACTGGGAAGAAGCTCCTTTCACAGTGAAATATGGATAAAAAGTCAGCCTATGTAGCATAAAAGAAGAAAACTGCAAAATTACTGGATTACTGTTCATGTATTCATTAGAAGAAAAATACTAATTTATAAAGATCTCTTTAGTTTGGCAGAAAAGTCAAGTTAAAATCAATGAAAGCTGAAGCCAGACAAATTAAATTTGGACATAAGGCACAAGTATCAAAGAGTGAGGGTAATTAACCATTGGAAAAATGATTATTTCAGTCTAGTTAAACACAATACATCTTTAGTCAGACACACTTATTGACTTTAATCTAATCTTCAGTTTGGGATGACTGCAGAACATATAAAAATTTGTTCTCTGATAAACAGCAGGAGACAGAAGCTGATTGGATGTCCAAGTTAATTTTATATATCATGATTTAATCTTCGAGTTATCTTAACAGATAACTGTATACACAGATAAGGCTCTCCTTTACTCTAGCGCCTGTGCCAATTCTGCCTAGGTCAGAACACCCCACTCTCAACTTTACTCTGTTCAGGAGTTTTCTTTGTAAATGGTTACTTATCCTATGCTATATACAGAAAATACCGGAAACTTCCACTGCAAAAACACAATCTACCTCTCACATCAACATGGCTTCACCAAGGGGAATAATGCTTAGCTCACCTGGTAGTCCTCTAGGATGTCATCACTGGCTGGCTAGATGAGGGGACAGCATTGGATATTGTGTATCTTGACATTAGCAAGGTGTTTGACACTGTATCCCATAGCATCCTCATAGGTAAGCTTAGAAAGTACGGAATAGGTGACTGGATAGCAAGATAGATTGAGAACTGGCTGACTGACAGAGCTCAAAAGATTGTGATCAGTGTCACAGTCTAGTTGGAAGACTGTAGCTAGTGGTGTTGGGCCAGTGCTGGATCTGACCTTGTTCAAAATCTTCATCAGTGACCTAGATGTAGGGATAGAGTCCACCTTCAGCAAATTCTGCAGACGATACAGAGCTGGGAGGAGTGGATGATACACCAGAAGGCTTTACTGCCATTCAGCAAGACTTGGACAAACTGGAGAGTTGTTTGGAGGGGAACCTTATGAAGTTCAACAAGGGCAAGTATAGAAACCTACATCTGGGGAGGAATAACCACATGCATCTGGACAGGTTAGGAGCTGACCTACTGGAGAAAAGCTCTACAGGGCTACATGTCCCAGTGGACAACATGTTGACCATGAGCCAGGAGTGTGCCCTTGTGGCCAAGGCCAGTGGTACATTAAAAAGAGCATGGCCAGCAGGTCAAGGGAGGTGAACCTCTCCCTCTACTCTGTCTTGGTATGGCTACATCTGGAATATTGCATCTTGTTCTGGATCCCTCAGTTCAAGAAAGACAGGGATCTCCTAAAAAGAGTGTAGTAGAGGGGCACAGATAATTAAGGGCCAAGAGTGTCTCCCTTAGGAGGAAAGGCTGAGAGACCTGAAACTCTTCAAAGTAGGGAAGAGGAAACTGAAGGTACTGTATCACTGTTTATAAATATCTAAAGTGCGGAAGTCAGGTGGATGTGTGTGGATTCTTTTGGTGGTGTACAGCAATAGAATAAGGGGAAGTTCCACACTAGCACAGTGAAGAGCTTTTTTCCAATGAGAGTGAAAACAGTCTGCCCAGAATCTCCTTTTCTATAAATACTCAATACTCATCTAGACACCTTCTTGTGCATCTATGATTCTGAGACAAGTATCAGTAACAGAACGAGTAATCAACTAAGCACACACCTATATATATGTACCCGAATAAACAGTGCAGGCAATAGCAAAGAGCAAAATTACTACATCAGTGAGAGGCTACTGAAAGAACCATTGAAGTACAGCTTTGAAGAGATTTCATCAGACTTTTGCAGTTTATAAGGAAAACAACAGGTTATCATGAATCACATGGGATGATAGGATACATGGGAAAAGAACAAAGTTGCGCCAGGGGAGATTCAGACTTGGTACTAAGTAAAAAAAATTCTTTACTGTGAGGGTGGTGAAACACTCAAACAGCCTTGCTGGAGAAGTGGTTGATGACCCATGCCTATTCATGTTCCAGAAGTATTTGGATAATGCCTTCAACAACATGCTTTAACTTTTGATTAGCCCCAAAGGTGTCAGACAGTTGGACTACGTAACTTTTGAAGGCCCCTTCCAACAGAATGATTCTGTTTTGCTCTGGTCTATTCTGTTCTATTCAAAATGTTTAAGGTTTATACTGTATTTTTTAGAAATACTCAAAATTGTATGTACTTTCAGGGGAATTCGCCTTGACAATGTACAGGCTACTTTTATGTGCATCTAGAAGCCTGTCAATGATCACTGCCATTGGTTTTTGTGTTAGGAACTAACTCAGTTATAAAGGCCTGCTTAACAAGACAGCAAAATAAATAAATAAATAAATAAATAAATAAATAAATAAGCTAATAGTTCAACTAGTAGAACCCCTCAGTTTATGAATGAAAAAAAAAAAAAAAAAAGTTTCATTGACTTCTCTGTATAAGAAAATGGTATCTTCCAGAAGAGAGACTCCCTATCAATATATCAAATATGTGGGGACAAGTTAAAAAAAGAAAAAGAAAAGAAAAGAAAAAAACCTTATTTCTTCCTGATTAACAGTATTTTCCTTTTTATGAAATTAATTGCACATATAGTTACCAGAAAGTGAACATAATGCTTAAGTCAAATTACTGGGAACTCTTCATGACTAGGATATCAGTTCAAATTATAGTTTTTATTAAATACCTTTACTCCAAATTGAGTGAAAATAGTATAATATTTAACAAAAATACTGTACTAAAAATAAAATTAAGGAGATATAGTATACTTCAGGCTTTTCAGAAGAGCCTGTGTACTGCTATTTTAAATCACACAGCACTGCTGCTAGCACATGTGAATGTTAGAACAGGACTTAAAACATGCTTGCTCTTATTGCATCTCTGTTTTTTTCAACCTCTGTATATTTCATTTATGTATGTAATAAGAAACAGCTCTAATATCAAAGACTGACAGTTTGCTCTCCCCACATTCACTAAAGTTTATGACATCATTGAGTACATCAGCCACTGGCTGAGGCAGAGTGGGCATTCTGTCCATGTTATCTATTTATGTGAGGATCTGAAGGAATATAGGTTTACTAGCCCATTTCTGTGATGTATCTCTGATTAGAGATACTTTCTCTAAGTATACTGCTGATACAAAAATACTTTCCTAAGTCTTTATAATTCCCACTGAAAATACTGAAACATACACATATGATAATAGAAGCGTGTTCCAATGTAAAAATAATTGTTAATAATAATAATAATAGTAATGCAGCTTGAGAAGTTGAAATTATTTTCAGAATATTCACAATTTTCAGAATATTCACAATTGTTTTGTGTGTATGTTTTATACAATGTCTGCAACATTTTGTATTTGGGAAGCCTTAGGAGTTTATTGAATGATAGATATCTTAGTGAGAAAAACAAACATCGTATAATATATTACATCTCAGTAGATAACCAGTAATGCATAGTCTTACTCACGTGCTGTTTCAGAGCAGATAGTGCTATCCTAGCAATCTTGCCTGTAAATGTTTTATTCATTAGTTTGTTTTTGCTAAAGAACATGACCTAGACATTTCCAAGATCTTAATATCAGTTTGTTTGCCAAGTAAGATCCAATCTTTCTTGGTAATGTTTATAAGAATGCATTTTCACATTAAACCAGAAACAAATGAATCTGTCAACATTCTTTCATGGAGTACACATACTCCGGGTGCACAGATTTGACACAGGCTTAAGGGAAGAATGATTTGTAAGAGTCTCTTGTTAAAATATTGGCAGCACATCACAGGGGATTTCCTTCAGCAAAGGGAACAGATTATACTTCTGTGCGGTGAATGTGAAACTACATGAGGTTTCTTTGTGTTTGTCTCTAGAATACATACACAAACAACATAGAAAACATAAGTAGAAACTGTCAAACCGGTTAATGGCAAAATAGGACAATGTCCTAAATACAGGATATTTGCTTTGAAGCAAGAAAATGTCAGTAAAGCTTGGGGAAATTACTCAAATAAAAACTGAAATATTTGAATACTTGTATTAAACCCAACAGAAAGATTATGCTTTATAATTTAAAATGATATGCAGATAATTTCTAATGTTTGTTAATATCCACCTAAGTTACTTATAGTTGAAAGACGAGGTCCATTTCAGACTCTTTAGGGATTTCAACCATCTAGAACTCTTTCTAGCAGCAGAAGGACCTGAATTCCCATATGTATTGTCTAATAACTGTCTATCCTAACCAGATGACTCAAAAAAAGAACAAAAAACCTACAAACAGAAGTAATAGAAAACATACAATAAAGGAAACAAGCAGTTGTACATAATGCAAGTCTTAAGCTTTTCAATTTGTCAGTTGTTAGCGCCATACTTTGTTCATGATTACTTTATAATTGTAGGCATATATAACTTCTTAACTTTGGTGTTATGCCTTAAAATCTGTTTTTATCAAGAGCCCTTTATTATGAAATTAAATAAAAAGATATATGAAACTCTTTGTTTTGCTGAGTATGATTTTTCTGACATGAGACGAAGACCTGTAAGATGTGAATACGAATGCTGGCTGCAACTGATCTACTTAGAATAATAGAATCATAAAGTTGGAAAGGACCTACAAGATCATCTAGTACAACCATCCTCCAATTACCCTTGCTACCACAAGCCAATAAACCATATCTTGTAGCTCCTCATCCAGATGACTCTTGAACACTGCCAGGGATGGCAACTCCACCACCTCCCTGGGCAGGCCATTCCAGTGCCTGACCACTCTGAGAGAAAAAGCTTTTCCTTATGTCTAATCTAAATCTCCTCTGGTACAACTTGTGGCCATTTCCTTGGGTCCTGTTTGTTGCCTAGGAGAAGAGGCCAAACCCCTCCTCATCACAATCTCCCTTCAGGAAGTTGTAGAGTGCAATGAGGTCTCCCCTGAGCCTCCTTTTCTTCAGACTAAACAATCCCAGCTCCCTCAGTCGCTCCTCATAAGACTTATGCTCCAGACTCCTCACCAGCTTTTCGGCCCTCTTCTGAACACGCTCCAGGGCCTCAATATCTTTCTTGTAGTGAGGAGCCCAAAACTGAATACAGTACTTGAGGTTTGGCCTCACCAGTGCTGAGTACAGGGAGATGATTACCTCCCTGCTCCTGCTGGCCACACTACTTCTAATGCAGGCCAGGATGCCGTTGGCCCTCTAGGCCACCTGGGCACACTGTCAGCTCATGTTCAGCTGAGCATCATCAACACCCCCAGGTCCCTTTCCTCTTCACAGTCATCCAGCCACTCAGCCCCAAGCCTATAGTGCTGCATGGAGTTATTGTAGCCAAAGTGCAGGACCCAGTACTTGTCCTTGTTGAACCTCATCCCATTCACCTCAGCCCAGTGATGCAGCTTACCTAGATCCCTCTGAAGGGCCTCCCTATCTTCAGGCAGACCAATACCACCTCCCAGCTTGGTGTCATCTGAAGATACACTTAATCCTCTCATCTAGGTCATCAATAAAGATATTAAACAAGATGGGCCCCAGTACCGACGCCTGGGGGACACTACTTGTAATGGGTTGCCAGCTGGACTTAATTCCATTAAGCACTACCTGTTGGGCACAGCTCTCTAGCCAGTTCTTTACCCAAAGAAGGGTATACCTGTTCAGGCCACGGGCAGCCAGTTTCCCCAGGAGAATACTGTGAGAGACTGTGTCAAAGGCTTTGCTGAAGTCTAGGTAGACCACATCAACAGCCTTTCCCTCGTTTACCAGTCCGGTCATCTGGTTGTAGAAGGAGATGAGGTTGGTCAATCATGACCTGCCTTTCATGATCCCGTGCTGGTTGGGCCTGATCCCCTGTGTGCCACGCATGTGCCATGTGATCTCACCCAAGATGATTTGCTCCATAACCTTCCCTGGTACTGAGGTCAGGCTGACAGGCCTGTAGTTCCTTGGATCCTCCTTATGGCCCTTCTTGTAGATGGGAGTCACATCGGCAAGCATCCAGTCTTCTGGGACCTCTCCAGATAACCAGGAGCACTGGTAGATGGCCAAGAAAGGCTCGACAATCACTTGTGCCAGCTCCCTCAGTACCCAAGGGTGGAGCCCCTCCGGTCCCAGGGACATGTGACAGTCCACATGGAGGAGGAGCTCTCTAACTGTGTCCATCTGAATCACATGGGGTGTATTCTGCGTAACATCCCAGACTTCCCAATCAGAGTGTAAAGTGCCCTGAGGATGACTGATCTGACTATTAAAGGCTGATGTAAAGAAAGCATTGAGGACCTCAGCTTTCTCCTTATCCTCAGTTGTCACATTTCCCTCTGCATCAAGTAAAGGATGGAAATTGTTCTTGGTTCTTCTCTTACCATTGATATATTTGTAAAAGGATTTCTTATTCTCTTTTACTGCAGTGGCCAATCTGAGTTCAAGTTGGGCTTCCTAACTTCCTCCCTGCATACCTTAGCAATTTCCTTGTAATCTCCCCAAGTAGCCTGTCCCTTCTTCCAGAGGACATAGATTCTCTTTTTCTTCCTGAGTCTCAACAGTAGTTCCTTGTTCATCCACACCGGTCTTCTTCCCCTATGGCTCGCCTGATGGTATTCAGGGACAGCCTGTTCTTGTGCCTTTAATATTTCCATCTTGAGGACCATCCAGGCTTCCTGGACCCTTTTACCCTTAAGGAGCAACTCCCAAGGGACCTGTGCAACAGGAGTCCTGAACAGGACAAAAAGTCCACCCTCTGGAAGTTCAAGATAGTAGTTCTGCTATTCACCTTTCTGACATCTCCAAGAATAGAGAATTCTACAATTTCGTGGTCGCTCTGCCCAAGACTGTCCCCAGCCTTCACATCTCCCATCAGTCCTTCACTGTTAGTGAAGAGCAGGTCTAGCAGGGCACCACCCCCAGTAAGCTCTCATACCAGCTGCGTAAGGAAACTATCTTCCACGCACTCTAGAAACTTCTTGGACTGCTTCCTCTGTGCTGTACTATATTTCCAACATATATCAGGGAAGTTGAAGTCTCCCATGAGAATGAGTGCTGGCAATCAACTTAAAAATTAGAAGCAAATAAAATGCTTCTAAAATTTGTCTGCTCAGTGTAACTGTTGCTATTGCTACATGTAAGCCCTATGGGAGTTAGTTGTCTTGGGATTAGAAAGTCTTGCAAGCACTTTTATCTCTAGGTCACTGCTTCAAGTCTAGTTCAAATTAATAATAGCTAAACGTATTATATCATCTGTTGGCTCTGGAATGATCTGTGCCAAACTATTTGGCAATACAAAAGAAATCCTAATGAACTTCAAACTCATTAACTTTGTACCATATAAAACCTTAATTGCAAGTCTCACCAGACAGACTGCAACTTTCTTGGCTAAGGAAACCAGCACTGTTACTTTACTAGCTGTATCAGTTTGATGGATTTTGGCAAGTTGCTTATTCGTGGGAAAATACAGTATTACTCATTTCAAAAAATTATGCAAGTTTAAAAAATAGCTTGGTGATATACACCAAAATGTTCAACTGACATATCTGTCCCCATTAAAAAAAAAAAAAAAAAAAAAAAAAAAAAAAAAAAAAAAAGGTAGGACATGTTATTAATTATATCTAATGATAAAGTAGATTTTCACTTCTTATTCCCTCCAGTTGATGCTTGAATTTACAATACCTTTTACTTAGAAGGAAAACATCTAAAACATAATCTTAGAGTGCATTTTGGATTTAACTTTTCCTGTAAAACATGCTCTATTTTGCATATAGCAAATGCTAAATCAAAGTCTGTAAACCAGAGATAAAACCTCTCAACTGCAAAAATGAACCCCCACTCCCATAAGAAAATTGTTGCTATGTACCCTGGATTGAAATAACACCTCATAGTTTCACGTGCAATGGAACATTTGTAAGGAATGGACTTAAGAAAATAATGCATTTGGATACCTTATGAATGGATAGTTAGAACTTGTTCTTTAGTGTAATATAAGCCTATTTCAAAACCTTTCACAGACTCAATAAAAGGGGGAGTTTAAATGAATATTTCCTCAAGCCAACATTCTAAAAGAAGTTTGGAATTTTTGATTTTTTTTTTTTCCTGATGAATTATGAGGGGCACGAAATACTTAACAACTCTGGGAAATTGAAGACCATTTCTCTAGACTGCCACTAGCTCTGAGTTTCCCTTAGTGCTTTTTAATGACTGGGACCAGGACTTCTAGGGCTTAAGCATTCACTTCAGTATACTTTATTCCTGGAAAGATCATGGATCAAATCCTCCTGGAATCTATGGTAAGGCATATGAAAAAACGTAGGTGATATTGGATAATGAGCTTGGCTTCACCAAGGACCGGTCCTGCCTGACCAATCTTGTTGCTTTTTATGGTGGTGTAACTGTGTCAGTGGACAAAGAAAAAGCCACTGATGTCATCTATCTGGACTTCAGCAAGGCCTTTGACACAATCTTGTATAACATTTGTCAATGGTTTATGGGCTGGTCTGGCCCGGTTCCGTGACTAGTGGGGCGGAGGGATTTTTTTTGCAAAATCCGCACCTCCGGAAAAGGGAAACAAACGAGTCCCCACAAGAAAGAATAATTAAAAAAAACAAACAAAAAACAAAACAAAACAAAACAAAAAACAGTGGAAACAATCTGAGGAGAAACAAACTGATTTACTAAATATAGTATCGAAATGCACAATAACACACTATAATACAATATAATTCAATATAATTGTTAATTAAATAAAATATAATTGAGAGAAGGATTGTCCGAGAGCTAAAGGCCTTACACTAATACTGAAGCCTTGCGTGTAGTTGGGAGCAGCAGCGAGACGATCCAAAAGCGAGCACGACGAGATGAGAAGGCAGAGAAGACCCAGGTCAGGTGACCTACAGGCCTTATATCTGTTCCCCTGAGCAGGAATGATAACAGTACTCGAACAGTCTTCTGGGGAACGTAGTTCTTCTTCTCTTCTGGACAAGTACCTTGAACTAGAGCATTTGCTCTTTAACTCCCAGTACACTGCATGATGTTACGATGTGGAATACCGATAACCAAAAATCATAAAACCATGACACATTCCTCTCTCCAAATTGGAAAGATATGGCTTTGATGGGTGGACTCTTAGATGGATGGAGAATTGGTTGTGAGACTGTATCCACAGAATGGTGGTCAACAGCTCAATGTCCGTATGTAGTCAAGTGACAGGTGGTATCCCGACGAGCGGAAATCAGACCCTAAAGCCAGTAAGGATATAGAGCAGGTATGTGCTTATTGGTGACGCACGTACACCCTGGTGCAAGGGGGATTGTTCCACCTAACTTGCACACTGTCCGAAGAAATTGTGCTATAGATATAGGTCAAACTAATACATAATCAACGGTTGACAGGAATTCGTATACATACTCACTACATTCCCGAGAGCCCATTAGCATATAGTCCCTCCCCCCCCTTGCGCCTGCATGGTAGGTCGTGATGATGAAGGCTCGTAGTCTTCCTCGCGAAGGCTCGTAGTCTTCCTCGCTGCAAACTTCTGACCCTGAAGGGGGGGCATCCCCCAAACCGGTTTCAGCTTGCACTTCAGACATCTAATCACCTCCCTGCCAAACATTTTTGAGCTGTTCTCCAGTCCTTATCTTTATGGCCTTCACTCTCCTTGTTATTTCGGACCTAGTGCCTGTGAAAGTGCTTGGAATCCCTTGTTTTCTAATACTCTCTACATAGACTATCTCTATTTGCCCCTTATGTCTACCTTGTGAAGCTGCTTTCTCTTTTCTTGCTATGAAGCCCTTCTTTCTATACTGCAGGGACCTGATTTTGCCCTTCAGTCCCTCAGGGATCAGTACTGGAACCAGTGCTCTTTAACATCTTCACCAAATTACATTGACAGTGGGGTCAAGTGCACCCTCAGTAAGTTTGTGGATAACACCACCAAGCTGAGTACTTGGTACACCTGAGGGATGGGAATGCCATTCAGAGAGACCAAGTAATGCTCAAGCAGTGGGACCAGGAGAACCTCATGAGGCAACCTTCACTATCACTACAAGATGGAGAATAAAAGGGTTGAACCCTGTTGAAAAGAACTTTAAGGTATTGGTAGATGGGCATGAACCAGAAATGCACCCTCACAGCCCAGAAAGCCATCTGTAATCTGGGCTATATCAGAAGAAACGGGTTGAGTGAAATGATCCTGCCCCTCTACTCTTTGCTAGTGAGAGGCTTCAGGTGAGGACCTGAAGTACAGAAATGGGCCACAGAAATGATCCAAGTGATGGAACACCTTCCCTATGAGGACAGAGAGAGAGCTTGGGCTGTTCAGCCTGGAGAAGAGAAGGCTCCAGGGAGACTGAATAGCAGCCTTTCAATATCTAAGGGGAAGGCTACAGTAAAGAAGGGGACAGACTCTTTAACAGGGTCTGTTGTGAAAAGACAATGGGAAATGGTTTCAAGCTGAAATAGAAGAGATTTAGACTGGAAATAAAGAAGAAGTTGTTTTACAATAAGAACGGTGAAGCACTGGAACAGGTTGCCCAGAGAAGTGATGGAAGCTGCATCCTTGGAGACATTCAAGGTCAGGCTGTAACAGGCTCTGAGCAACATGACCTACCTGTAGATGTCCCTGTTCATTGTTATAGCGGGAGTTAATAGGGGAGTTGGACTAGATGACCTTTAATGGTCCCTCCCAAGTCAAAAGATTTTATTTTTCTATGGTTCTGTACCGTATGACAGATAGCCTCCCAGGTTGCTAGTGGTATCTGGAAGACCTTTTTATTTCCTCTGCTCTGATGGTGGCAAGTGACTGTACAAGTTGTGCATATGAAATATATGTGATGGCTCTTCTGTTTTTGAGCTAGAGTGGCTTATGTGCTCATTCACTAACCGTCTCCTTTTCAGTTATTGAAAAGATACTTGTAAGACCCTTTTCAGCACTTATTTCAGATCCAGTTGATATCTCCTGACTTAAGTAAAACACTATTTTAAATTAATAGCACTTGGTGGTGCATAATTTAACAGTGGGAATAAAATTACAAATCCTATGGGCTAGAAATGAAACAGAGAAATGAAAAAAATATGTTTCCTAAAGAGAAAGATCTTGCTATGTTTGGGGAAATTACACTGCTTTTCATTCTTGATGCAAAAGTTTTTCACTACTGCTGTTATTCAACAAAAATAAATTTTGTTATTGTTGAACATTGTATGGATTACACATGATTTCTATCTTCTAGTAGTAGTTAATGAAAATACTATAGCATGCAAACTTAATTTTCCTGGAGTGATTAAAGCTTACTTTAATGAAGTAAAATGAGTCCCAGTTTTACCTTGGGAAATATATTCTCTAGAGAAATCTCAAAACACAGTACCTTTCTGTTCCAGGAATATTTGGTACTTGAGTCTATTATTTTATGATGATTTCAGGAAATTCTAACTCTGGATATTCTCTTTTTTTTACTAGTGATGCAAAGAGAAATTGCTTCATGGAATAAGCTAACATTCTGATAGAGTATTAGGCTTATATTGAGTGAAATGTTGATTTATAAAGTTAGACACTCTTTTTCGTTGTGTTTTTTTTTGTTGTTGTTGTTGTTTGTTTGTATTTTGTTTTTAATGAACACAACAAGCATTCTCACAGTAATTGCAGGAGATCCTCAGGAAATATTAGAAAAATATGTCATCTGTTCTTATTTCTCTAAGAAAATCAGTAGAAACTTCATAAATACTTACATTTTCATAATCCATATTTCACTTATGTTTGTGCGACACATATTGATGTGCAAAATCATTGTCATACAAAGAATACCCTATTTACTACTTTACTCACTTCCAGGAATCATTACGCTAATTTCTAGTACTTCCTAGAGTGAGGTATTAAATGCATTTCTGTCTAAAACATAAGAAAAAGGTGGGCCTAAAGATTATAAGTAAAGAAAGCTGCTGAAGGACATAGGTTAGAAGCAAGAGCACATTTGTTTGACTTCCCTCACATTCCCAAAACAAAAAATAGCTAATATAGTTCGGTTTAGATGGATAAATTCCAGGACTTGGAGAAAAATGATGAAAGATTGATAGAGATCATATCTACATGGCCTTTTCATTTCTTCCTGATCTTCTTGGTGTAACTACAATTAGGTCTAAGTCATTGGTCATGATTTTTTTCTGAAGAAATGAATGCTTTCCATCTACTTTGAGATACAAAATTTCAGTGTTCTTCAGCTTTTATGGACTGATATTTGTAATAGATTCACAGAATAGTAGAATGGTTTGTGTTGGAAATGACCTTTTTGATCATCTAGTTCCAACTCTCCGTCTATAGGCAGGGACACCTCCCTCTAGACTGGGTTGCTCAAAGCCCCATCCCATCTGGTGCTTCCAGGTAGTGCATCCAGGAAGGGGACATTCACAACTTCACTGGGCAACCTGTTCCATTGTCTCACCACCTTCACAGAAATAATTCCCTCCTAATATCTAGTCTGAATCCACTCTTTTCCAATTTTAAACAATTTCCCCTTGTTTTGTCACTACCTGCATTTATAAAAGTCCCACCTCAGCCTTCCTGTAGGCCCCCTTCAGGTACTGGATGGCTGCTATAAGGTCTCCTTGTAGCCTTCTCTTCTCTAGGCTGAAAAGCCCCAGTTCTCTCAGCCTATTCTCATTGGAGAGGTGCTCTAGCCCTCTGTTCATCTTTGTGGCCCTCCTCTGGACTTGCTCCAACAATTCCATATCCTTCTTGTATTGGGGGCTCCAGAACTGAAGACATAGGGTTATATTATCTTCTTCTCAGAGTTAACTAGCAACTAGCCAACATCACAGATCATGCAGATTTTTTTGGTTTAGACAGACTACAAGGAATAAAGTATATGGAAAAGAAGTAAATAGCTTTTTTTTTTTTTTTTTTTTTTTTTCCTGTGTTTATAAGTGTTCATATCTATTTACTATACAGGAACTTGGCAGATGAAATCTGCAAATGAATTAATATGTCTAGAATATTAAACATGAAAATTCTTGTCTTTAAATATTCTTTCTAAATATTCTAAATATGCCTTTAAATATTCAACTCTTAAATTAGATAAAAGAAACAATTTTCTATTATCAGTAAAAAAGTTAATACTGTTTAACTAGTAGTAGAATTTGCATTATGTCCCCCTAAGTCTGAACTACTGAAACTGCTATTTTCTTTTATTTTCAATCACAGACACAGAAAATAGCTCTTGGAACAAGTCCAGGGAAGGACCACTAAGATGATCAGAGGGCTGGAGCACCTCTCCTATGAGGAAAGGTTGAGGGAACTGGGCTTCTTTAGCTTGGAGAAGAGAAGGTTCAGGGGAGACTTCACTGTGGCCTCTCAATACTTGAAGGGAGCATATGAACAGGAGGGGAAACGGCTGTTTACGAGGGTGGATAGTGACAGGACAAGGGGAAATGGGTCTTAAACTGAGACAGGGGAGGTTTAGGTTAGATATTTGGAGGAAGTTTTTCACTCAGAGGGTGGTGATGCACTGGAACAGGTTGCCCAAGGATGCTGTAGATGCCCCGTCCCTGGATGCATTCAAGGCCAAGCTGGATGTAGCTCTGAGCAGCCTGCCTGGTCTAGTGGTTGGCGACACTGCCCATGGCAGGGCAGGGTGAAACTAGATCATCTTTGAGGTCCTTTTCAACCCAGGCCATTTCATGATTCCATGATTCTGTGATTCCATGATTCTATGAACTAGTAAACCCTGGAAAACATCTGTATCATACTGTATAATTCAGCACTTTCCAGTGTAATTTATCAACCATTCCATGTCTCCACATCATCCATTGCACCTTATTAGAACAGTCCTGTCAGGGCATGACATCTGGCACACTCATTGCTTACCCTTTCACTTTTCATGCTATTTATATTATAATTTCAGTAATGGCTTTACATTATAGACATGGTTCCCTGTGTCAAAATATCTCCTACTAGTATTAACATATTATAGACTGATATGATTATCATAACAAAGATTTGCTTAGCATTACCTATCTAATACTGAGGACGGTAACAGATATTATATTTGTCTCAGTGTTCTATGTTATTAATGCTAATATCTGCATGCTGCTGCATGTTGCAGCAGCCTGAGCTGAGACTTGCTGTATTTTAATATATGACTAGTTTAACCCAGTACATTTCTTTAGAAAAGTGTTAAACTACTGCTAGCATTTAGAAACAGGAAAAATTGTTTTCTTTTTTCTACATCTGGTACATACTGGGAAACAAAACTGATGCTAGTAAAACATCAGATATGCCCACATACTGGTATGATTAGAAGATAAAAAAAGAAAAGTGAGAACAAGAACAAATAATGGACAGAGAAAACAGTAGGAAGAAAAAGTAAACATATTAAGCAATGGCATTACAATAAGATAATACTACTGGAAATATGCATTATGGTTCTCACAACTACAATTCCAATATATATTTATACAGAACTGTGTATATATTGGAAAAGTTAACTGAGTCAGCATTCTTAGGATTTCCAAGAGCCCAGTTTTGCTGGGTAAATATATTTTTACTCTGAGTTAGAAGGGAAAAACATCCAGGAAAAAAAAATAATAAAAAAATAGATGTCTGGTTCCTTAAAGCCATTTGAAAGCTGTAGACTTACATATCAGTGAACTGCATAAATCCCCATTAAAGAACAAAATGATGCAGGTTTTGAGGAAATTTGCAAAGAATTAAAAACAAAGAAGTAACAGATAGTATAGAACCACAGATCTATGGGAATGAAATTTCCTGGATCAAATCTGTACGTACTCAGAAACATTTAAAGAAGGATTATCTGATGGAAACCAAATACAGGCAACCATACATCAACTAGAGGAAAAGCCACCCTTGACTTGCAAATAAAGAGTGAGGGATTGATTTAAAATTTGAGAACAATAGTGAAATATGGAACTAGCTAGCTTTAGCTAGTGAAATAATTCATGAGCACACACAGCATAGTGGTACAAAGGTACTAGATTTTACGGAAAATCAGGGTCAAATCCACAACACTTGAGAGCCAGACAAATTTCTGGACTGGTTCCCAGTACAGCAAAGGTGAAAGAAGCTTCCCAGGACCTTTCACATTTTCAGTTGGATCAGCAAGGGAGAAACTCCTGTACTTGATCTACATGAATTTTACATTGTTCTCAGCGTCTGTGATTGAATTGACCACTGCAGCTTATTGTTCCCCTTATTTCTCAGCTTCTCCCCATATTCAGTGTGCTTCCCATATATCTGTGTAGCAGAACTGCATTAGAACTAATGCCAAATGTTCATTTGGAATTATATATCCTGAGTTCATTCATAAAAATGATGGGAACAATTCAACCCTAGATGTCCAGAAAGCATCAAACAAGGAGAAATAACAAATCTGGGTTAAAAGAATTTAAACTTTTTGAAAGAATAGCGTTTAGCCCAAATAGCAGTAAGAGATAGCAGTAAGAGTAGTAGAGGGAGTAGTAACAGTATTAAAATTCTGAATTATAATGAAATTATTTCATAAAGAACTTCTGTAGATGAAATATATATGAAAGCTAGTAAAATATTAGGCAATAGAAAAAATTATTGCTTACAGAATATATTTGAGTGAATGGACTATGGATTCTATTATTTGTACTGTATAATGCATGAAAGTATAGAGAGCTTTCACTGAACTCTGACTCTTTTTCACAGAAGAAATACTACAATTCAAAAGAAAATCACAGTTTTTCAGACATTCCCTTTATCTTCTAGTTTCTTGTTTCAAATCTCTTCTCCAGGATCTAAAACTTCTCAGAACCATTAGTTTGCATGAGAGCTGTAAACTTATAACAACTCCCAAACTCTCTTCTATCATGAATCTTGAGAAACATGAATCATGAATGGAGAAACAGACTAATCTTGACTGCCTGCGTTTTAGTTCTGTTCCAATAACTTCCTGCTTTTCAATTCAGCTGAAAAGCTGACCTGATGTTTGCATAGCTTTTTCAGATGGGATGCCATCCTTAAACAAAACCTTTCCTCAGGATGGTCTTCTCTGAAGTAGATGCTGATCAGGGGGCAGATTTATTCTTTTTGGAAACTGCTGAGGTTACATTCATACACCCTTCTTCCCACAAGGATTCTCTGTAATCCATAAACATGGTACATAATCAAGATACTAATATTTAAATCTTTTCTTGAAGAATGATTAACCTGCTAAAGTTTATTAGGAACATTGACATCTTATGGGTATTACTAGACCTTCTTGTGAACTCAAAAGCAGTAAACATTTAATCTATGAATGATGAAAGCAACAAATCTGATGAAAGTAACAAATGGTTGGACGCAATTATGACTAAAAGTATACAGTTTTCTTAACAAATGAAATTATTCAGTTTGATAGATAAAGTTTATACGTAAGTCTTTCTGACATCTAAGTTGAAAACTATCTCTCAACAAAATAAAACAGAACAAAACAAACAACAACATCAACAAAACATTTAAAAATGTGTGCAGAGGGATTTCAAGATAAATTAAACCAATACATTAAAAATACCTAAACCCATTTTCTTAGTCATGTCAACTGATTCTGAACATCTGGTATCCATATTATTAAATTCTTACCCACTATGGAGAAAGCATGGTCTCTCTTAATTTGACTATTGGGAATAGCCCATAACCCATACTAACTCTCAAGAATTTCTAACAAATTATTTTGGGAGCTTGCTGGCAAGCAAAACAAAGCAAAACAAAACAAAAAAAAAACCAGAAACAAAGAGATCTGCTAGAAAATAACTAAAGGAATTAAAAACATTTAAAAATGCGTGTATATAGTAAAGATGAATTACAGTTTTCAGGAGTGCCCTTGATGCACTTTGATGGAAACTACAAAATACACTAGCAAACAACTGTTTATAAAGGGAAAGAAAGAAAGAAAGAAAGAAAGAAAGAAAGAAAGAAAGAAAGAAAGAAAGAAAGAAAGAAAGAAAGAAAGAAAGAAAGAAAGAAAGAAAGAAAGAAAGAAAGAAAGAAAAAAAGAAAGAAAGAAAGAAAGAAAGAAAGAGAGAGAGAAAGAGAGAAAGAGAGAAAGAGAGAGAAAGGAAGGAAGGAAGGAAGGAAGGAAGGAAGGAAGGAAGGAAGGAAGGAAGGAAGGAAGGAAGGAAGGAAGGAAGGAAGGAAGGAAGGAAGGAAGGAAGGAAGGAAGGAAGGAAAGAAGGAAAGAAGGAAGGAAGGAAAGAAGGAAGGAAGGAAGGAAGGAAGGAAGACAGAAGGAAGGAAGGAAAGAAAGAAAAAAAAAAAAAAAAAGGTGCACAGCTTTATTTATTCTTAATATATCAGACATTACAGCCAGCAAAGAAATAAAGAAATCTGGGGAATGCTGGATGTCTGGAGCAAGTGCCCTCTAAATTTGACTTACTGGGACTAAGAGACAGTGTCTGTAGTATGAAAGCATTATAAAACTTTATTATTATTCTAAAGGAATTATGTCCTTCTTGAGGACAGTGTGGACTGAAGTTCTTCATTTTCGACTGAAGATCTCTCACATTTTCACTAAGATTATAGGGAGATGTGGCAGAGTAGATTGTCTAAGGCAGTGCTATTGCCCACAAGACTACAATAATTTAAATCTCATATTGAATAACCAAATGGAAAACTAAGTTTGTAGCTGTATTCATAGCTGCATATAGAGGACCAGTGCTAGACTATAAAGATAAAATAAACAAAGTTTTCACATGTAAATTGATTTTAAAATATTTATAATGAAAATTGTTATAAAACTTTATATAAGTGAAGTCACTCCAAAAGTTATATCTCCTATATAATTCCTTAGAAACTACTATATACATAAAGAGCACAAGAATGGTATAAGATAGAACAAATTCTCAGCTAAAAAAAACACTAATTTTCAGTATAGTCACGACTATTCACTATGCATTTTCACAGACAAGAAGAGTCTCGCACATAACAAGAGTGTGTGCCATGCTTGTGTAAATCTACAATAGATGACGTGACCTAGTGTTGCTGTCACCACTGCTGAAACACACTATCTGCTGTTTGAAATGTACTGTGCTGAAAACCACTCTTTGGTCTCCATAAACATTCAGCAAGCATCAATATATGTCAATGGGTGCCATTTTTTTCTGCATGGAGAAATTCAGTTACACACCTTTGCTTTATATGGACTTCCATGTCAGATGTCATTTTGTCAGGCTGCCTCTCTGCTGCCATCTGTTGCTTTGCAACAAAATGTAACAGAATATTGGAGGAAGGTTCAATCTCAATGACCATACCACCAATATCTGTCTCAGATGCCATGGACTAACATAATAAAACAGGAGACATAATTTTTGGAGCAGCCCTCATAGACAACATCTAGCAGCCAAAGATCAAATTGTCTCATAATTCAATTATGGAAATAAATGAAAATACCCCAAAATACAAGTGTTTGGATAATAATTTGCACTGTTGATTCCCAGACAAGATCTATAAATTTTGCATGGCAACAATTTCAAAAGGATCTGAAAGCAAAAACTTGCAATATCGTCATAGTCTAGGATAGTAGAACTAAGATGTATAGGAGTGAAATTCTAACAGTATACAAGTATTTTTAGTGTTTGTGTTCTAAGTGTTATGCCTTTTTGCATTGTAGTTAACATCCTGTCTTTCATATTAATTGAAATAACAAAATCTATGTTTATTACAATGAATCTTGATTGCATTTTTTTACTTTGCTTGTTTGAGTAAATTAGACTTTCAGAAGGACATTTGTTATAACAGTTTTTGTTTTGCTTTCAGGTTAAATAACAGATTAAAAATTATTTATTTATGTTTCTTTGTTGTTGTTTAAAAATGAATAAAATGTACATTTATTGTTTGTATTTTTTTCTCTGAAAAAAAACACTCTTTCCAAATACTCATTTAATTTCAAGGTGAGAAGCAATTCCAAACAGTTTGTCTGCTGAATAATAGCAAAATTAACTAAATTGCAGCTTTATACAATTTAGTAATTTCTTGATTATGATTTCTGTTTAGTCAGAGAGACATTTTTGCCACAAATGAGATCCAAAATATGTTTCTACAAAATAAGTGCTATAGATACAACTAGCACTGTGATTGCAGTTATGAATCAAAATTAAAGACAAAAATAATAGTATGGGATGCAAAGCTGAATAAAACTAAATAGCTAGGCATCCTTCCAACTGTCATGGTCAACACCTGTTATTGATTATATGAATACATAATATTTTGTACAAAAGCATTTATATACAAACATGTACATAACGTAGACTACTTTAACAATTTCTAACACAGCTGTGCAAGTTGTAAATTTTGTATTTTGGCTAACATGAAACAGCCAAAGATGGAAAAAGGAAAAGTTCTTGTTAGTAGGTAAATGATTACATCAAGTATCACCCTTTTTGCAAGACATATTATGACAGAACAGGATTATTTCCTATTTCCATTTTCTCTTTTAATTTATGTGAATCTACAAAAACTGAGGCTATGCTCAGGCAAAAGAAGGGATAGATGTTTGCTTGTCTGTTTGTTTTCAACTCAGTTTGAATTTAATGGGGTTATAAGGATCCTAAAAAGAAATCTGTATTTATACTGTCTGGCCTTGCAAATAAAGATAAATCACCGTAACTTTTATCCTCAACTCCATACAATCACTGAATGGTTTGGTTTAGAAGTAGTCTTAAAGAAATTTAGTTTCAACTCTTCTGCCATAGGCAGGGACACCTTCCATTAGATCAGGTTGCCCAAAGCCCGATCCAGCCTGGCCTTGGACACTTGCTGAGATGAGACGCTTAAAACTTCTGTGGGAAACCTATTGCATTGCCTCATCAACATCATAGTAAAATAATTTCTGCTTTGTATTTAATCTAAGTCTACCCTCTTTTAAAAGTTAAAAGCCATTACTCCTTGTCCTATCACAACATATTCTCCAGCTTTCTTATAAGATCCCTTGAGGTTCTAGAAGGTTTCTGTAAGATTTCTCACTGGAGCCTTCTGCTCTCCAGGCTGAAGAGCTCCAACTCTCTCGGCCAGCCTTCAGAGGAAAGATACACCAGACATCTGAATATATTTGTGGTCCCCCTCTGGAATCACTCCAACAGTTCCATGGGCTTCTTACTTACAGGTGAATGTAGTACTCAGGTGGGATCTTATGACAGAAGAGAAGAGGGGGAGAATTATCACCATCAGCTTGCTGGCTATTCTTTTGATCAGTAGGCTTTTGTGGCTAAAAGTGGACACCGCTAGGACATGTTGAGATTCTCAACAGAAAAAAACCCAAATCTTTCTCAGGACTGTTCTCTATTAATTCTCCACCCAAACTGTACTCACATATGGGATTGCTCCAACCCAGGTGAAGGACTTTGCTATAGGCCTCGTTGAATTTTGTACAGTCCCACCTCTCAGAACTGTTGAAGTCCCTCTGGATGGAGGAACCTTACCTCCAGCTTGTTGATTGTACCATTTAGCTGTGTGTCATCTGCAAACTTGCTGAGGGTGCACTCAATCTCACCGTCCATGTGGCTGATAAAAACATTAAATAATACCAGACAAATGCAGAGCCCTGAGGTATACAATTCATCACCAGTTTCCAGTTGGACATTGAGCCATTGACTGTAACCCTTTCAGTGTGACCATCCAACCAATCCCTTATCCACCAAGTAGTCTATGTCCGATTTAGAGACAAAGACATTGTATGTGTCAGTGTCAAACGTTTTGCACATCCAGCAAGATTGCATCAATTGCTCTTCCCTTATCCAGCAGTTCTGTAATCTCATTGTAGTAGGTTACCACATTTGTTAGGCATTATTTGACCTTCGTGAAGACATGTTGAATATCACCTCTTTGTTTTCCATGTGCTTTAGGATATTGTCACAGTTATCTAGATCAATCTATGCCCGTGACAGCGGGGGGGAGGAAAAAAAATGGAGCAGTGGCAATGATCTAAGGAGGAAAACTTGTTTTACTATGATATTGGAATGCAAAATAATACAGTATAATACAATCTAATTGAAATTGAGGCTATTAAATCAAATAAAATGAGAAAGTTTCCGAAACCGAAAGACCTACTTGAGTGAAGGTGCAGGGTTTGGAAGTATAACCACCCCTCAGCTTGGCAGAAGTATACTTCAGAAGTATAGCCTTTCTTCCACTGTCTAAAGTACACTTGCCAGATTCCACGACTTAGATCCTGTGACTTCTGTGACGTATCTTCCTTCTCTGACTGTGAGGTCCTCTGGGATATATAGTTCTTCCAGATATCTGGAAGGTTGCCAATCCACGGAACTGCAGTATCAACCCTTTAATTACCTGTGCTGTACATGATGTTATGATATGGAATACCAATAGCAAAATTACAAAACTATGACAGATAGTTTCCAGGAAGGTCCGCACCATGATCTTGCCTGGTAAACAGGTGAGACTGATATTCCCTAAATCTTTTTTTCTTCCCTTAGTTTTCTTTTTTAAAGTGTTTTTTGATTTGGTTTGGTTTGGTTTATTTATTTATTTATTTATGTTCAGTCAGTAGGAACTTAATTAGACTGCCATGACTTCTCAAATACGATGGTCAGTCTTAACAATTTCATCTGCTAGTTCTTTCAGGAGCTTCAAATGCATCTCATTAACTCACATGGACTTCTGCACTCCAGATCCTCTAGCTGGTCTTGAATCTGATCTCCTACAATTGTCAGTTATTCATTCTTCTAATCTTTTCCTTATCCTTCTGCAACTTGAACAATGTGGCTAGAGTTCTTGTTGCTGAAGAACGAGGTAAAAAAGTAATTGAGTACCTCAGTCTTCTTCAAACTTAGCAACTTATAAAAGAGGTCTTATCCTCATTATATTTTATTATAAACACTCGTCATTTTCTCTCAAAATTGTACAAAATTAGTAGATCATTCACTGGTACACTTCTGACCCCTCACAAAGCCTCTTTAGTTTACTCTGGCTCTAAATATTAAAGATCACCAGATACAGTCAGTGCAGGAACTTTGGAACAAGTACTTATTGTGTGGACTTTTGGGAAGACTCTTCTTCTGTATTATTATTGTTGCTCATTTAATGTAACAATTAGTATTAAATAATTTATCCCAGTTTGTGATTTTACCCCAAGTTAATTATATTTCAGTAAAAACAATGGCTTTCTGGTGATTCTGATACATACTGACGATGACATAAACTGGCAACGACAGACAAAATTAAATTTAAATTATCTGAGAACCTGGCCTTGGTTCTGAGGATCAGATTTAACAGTATTCTCCAGATGGTTTGTACTACCCTGAGAACAGAGCACAGCTGCAAACCCAATTTAACACTCACTATTAAACCAAATCATTGTTATTTTGTACACAAAGGCAACAAAAGCATTTACAGTACAACAGTGAGTCTGGCCTTCTGTCACACTGCTTTGTAAGTGAGTATGTTTTTGTGTTTTTTGTTTGCTTGCTTGCTTGTTTGTTTTTCGCTGATATCATCAAAAGAGAGGGACTGGAGATCCATTCTGTTACCAATTACCACCTGCTATGATGTTGTGATTAGCAGCTTTTTTGATGTACTCATTTTCCATGTCCTGTATACAACTGTTGCAGGTGAGTGCTGGATAGGCTTTACCTGTGATCAACCAATATATTCTTGCTATCCAAAAAGCAACCTTGTGCTCTATGAAGATAGGGACAGCTTTGCCATTTTTTTTTTTTTTTTTTTTTTCACTGCAAGAGAATAACCTCTGACCTTCCAGTCCTTTGGTAGCTTGAACAGTAGTACTCTAGATTATGGTGATACAAATGACATTACTGTCTGCCAGCTGGTTGTGTCTGGCCCACCAGAGCAGGGAATCAAAAAGAGCAGTTTCCCATATGCTTGATACAGTTTATTAACTTCTAGAATATGGCTGATTATAGTGTTTGACTACTTCTAAACAATTATTGGCACATCTTGATAAACATTTGTACAAAAGATTTAATAAAACTTTTACTCAAGCTGAATCAGAAAGCTAATTTCTGCATGATTAATGATGCTAACACATTTCAATATTCATTTTACAACACTGTGTACTGTTTTTGAAAGTTTTACATCATCATGGAAAAGGAATAAGTCAACTTTGAGCAATATGACTGACAGAATGACAAATAGAGCAGTAGAATCAATTATGTTAATGTGTTAGGAGGGTGGAGACATTTTCACTTCCAAAATTAAAGGGGATACTAGTATAATTCTTACACAGAAATACAATACTCGTAATTTTACTTCACAGGATTGTACAAATCAGAAACTTGTATATTCAAGGCCGTATCATGGTAATTATCAGACAAAGGTGGTTGCAAAGGTCACTTCTAGATTTTACAGAATTTTAATGTGTTAAAAATCAAGCAAAACCAAAAAAAAAAAAAAATACATTTTTCTTCTCTTTTTGAAACATAAGTCTTCATCAAGAGTGAAAATTCCAGTTATATGTATTTTTTCATTTACATAGGTAGCTCTAAAAGTAACGTCTCCTATTTATTTCCATGGAAATTACTATAGATAGGAAGAGCACAATAACACTATCTGATAGAGCAAGTTCTCCGCTACAAAACACTATTTTTCAACATACTCACCACCATCTGCTATGCATTTTCACAAGTGATGAACAAGAACCTGCATGCTCCGCAGGTAAAAATCTGCAATAGCAGAGGTGACCCGCTGTCGCTGTTGAAACTGCTGAAACACACCACCCACCATCTCACTGTCCTCTCATTCACTGTTTGGTCTCCATAAATGCTCAGGAAGTGCCAGTGGGTGACATCATTTTCTGCATGATGGAATTCATTTACACATCTTTTCTTCAAGTGGACTTTCCTGTCAGACATAATTTTGACAGGCTTTCCCACTGCTGCCATCTGTTTTATGGTAATTAAATTTAATGGAATATTGGCAGGAAGTTTCAATCCGTACTGTCATATCACCAACATTAACCTCTGATGTCACAAGCCAACATAGTAAAATGGGAGGCACTAATTTTGGAGCAGCCCTTGTAAAATGACAAGTACTTTTAAAACTTATGGTAACAAGTAAGACTACAGAACATGTAACAGCTTCTAGTAGGTTTCAAAATGTACTTTACCAAACAACACTCTTCACATTACCTTACCAGCTATCCAGAGGGGAAAGCTGTTATCTTAAACTTGCTAGAGGAAGCATTAGCTTCTCTTTATCCTCTTACTTTAATTGTTTTCTTTCCATACACTAGAGATGAAAACAAATAATTTAAATAAGCAAACTGACAATAATAATAATAAAAAAGCTTGTTCTGAATACTTCCTGCAGGTCTTTAAAATGATGAAAGGATTTTGCATTATAAGATTGCTTTAGTGTCTGAACATGAATCCCAGTTTGAAAGATTGAAAATCTCCCTGAAGTCTGAAGCACTTAAATAATTTAGATTAAATTTAAATTTTGCTACACTTTACAAGCACAGAACCACAGTCACATCTTTACTGGAAAGCTTATAATAATTTGAAATGCTCCAATAATTTTAAATCTTGTAGAAGTCTAGTACCTTTCAAATTAAAGTGCTAATAAAAAAAATTAGCAGAGAAATTTAAATCTCTATGTGCAGTGTAGAATGATTTAAAATTATTGAAGGTTTTCAATATTTTATGAGCTCTCTATGTAGGAGTGAATCAAACCACATTTTTAGCACAATGGAAATAAGTTGGAAAAGAAAACAAATAAAACTGTCATAAACCAAGCAGTGTAGTATGAGAACTTTCCTGTGGTTCTAAAGGGAAGAACTTTGAAAGAACTACTGCATACTAAAAAAGTGAAGATACAGTCTTCTGTTAAAATATTTCAGCAGAACTCAGAAGATACTCCTTTTTCATTCTCATTCTGTGTGAAGTACTTATTTTTCCCAAATCTTCACTTCTTCTTGTCTTGTTTAGTTTATAAATTCACTGGAGCAATAACTTCATTTTTCATGATTGAGAATCATCTGACTAAATGCTGGTATCTACAATCTCCATCTCAAGGAAGAGAAAAGTATTATTTTCAAAGGCTATTGATATGATTGTATACTCCTATAATAAGGTATAGAAATCACATTCCGAAGAAGCTTTCTTTTTCTTAACTTAGAGTAAGCATGTCCTAAATTCACTAGTTATAGATACAGACTGTAGTATCTAAAGTTGAGGGTGATTAAGACAACTTGTCATTCTCTTGTCTATTTGTAAAGAATTCCAGGCATTCCTGCAATGCCTGCTATTAACAATTACAAAAATTTCAAACCAATAATTTTGTCATACATCACCCTGATACATTTAGTAGGTAAAGCATATGTGTTTTAAGGGTGAGTATTGTTAGCATAACAGTGAATGTTACTGAGAGTAGGTCTCTGAGTAAGCTGTTCACAGATATTTTCCTGCTGTAAGGAAACAGGAAAAACATAGGTCGTCTGTATCTAATTGTATAGCTTTTTTCTTTCCCTAATTTACACAGTAAAAGAACTAAAGAAAGAACTATATTTGTATTTGGTGCACTTTATGTGTAAGTATGAATAGTTATGTTACAGAACTAATTACAGGAGAATGTGAAAAAAAATTTGAACAATTCCAATGACCTCACTGACTCTGAGTTGTAGTGATAAACTGAGATTATTTTATTGGTTAATAACATCCTTCTGAGAGCTGAAGAACCACAGATTTTCACTAAGTTGGAGCAACTGACAGAAATATGTGCAGGAATTTTATTACATGAGATCAGCAAAAACACATTCCAATTTCTTGTTCCTTTCACAGAATATTCATTCTCTTTATATTGATATCCAGACGTTTTTATACAATTTTTTTCTTCTGGCTAAGGGATCAAGTCCACAGTTACACTATTACAGATGCATCCAGGGACATTTGTAGAATTTTTGGTCATTTCTGCTATGTCTAAAAGTCTAGAGACTGAATTCTCAAGTGGTGATTTTTTTCCTCTCAAACTCAGTGATTTATTAATTGTGCCATTTGCTCTGTATCTTTCTTCTCCTTTAAGAGTAAAGATAATTAAAAAAAATGCATATTCAGGGCTGTTACTTGTCTTTATATTGAAAATTAGACATATGTATCTAAAATTATTTGAGGTTAAAGCAAACAAACTTATGTTTGGACTTATGGAAGAAATTCATTCTTCCATAATGAAGAATGGCATTCATTCATAAAATCATTTCATTCTTTCTTATAATTGCAGCAGTTAACAAGGTTTTTAAGGAGTCCATTTTTCCCAGAGAATGAGAGGGATATCTTTTTAACATATTAATGATTGGCTGATGTCCATTCCTCCCCAAAAATAGCTACTTGCCTTAACACATTGGAATTTTTTTTTTCCTTACCTCTTCGTTTTCTTTGAAACATGATTTGGTTCTCTGCATTCACTTGGCAGAGGACAGGGGAACCGAGAGGGAGATGCTGTCTGAATGTTCTTTCACTATAAACATAACTAATACAGATTCTGTCTGATTTGTCTTAAAATTGTGCTGCTTGATTATGAACTTGAAGTTCCTGTATTCTCCGTCAAACTCCAAATCAAGATAAAATATAGTGTTTATTACAAGGTGAACTCTGTATTTTTCAGAGCAAAGCAAATATTAGGAGCTTTATATTTCATCAAAATGTTTAAATTAGCCCTGTCACCCAACCCCCTCCCCACCCCCCCCCCCCCCCCCCTTTTATTTTTCTGCTCAGAACTTATTTTTGACACACAACATGATAAACAAGTTATTGATTGCTCACAATTTTTATAAGTATTTTTTCCAAGGAAACATTTTTGAGATGTCTCACAAAAATGCATACAACAACTAGCACTGGTTGAGAAGAGATTTCAGAGTATTTTTGTGAATCAAATGTATTCAATTTGCTCAACTATTATTTATGGCAGTCCCACTTTTCATTCTCCACAAGCATTCAGATATTTAATCAGAAATTTAATAAAAGAACCTTTTCAAGTCTCATGCTGCTAGGACGTGTCAGAGCAATGCAATGCCCATAATGCCCACATGCTGATCACCTCTTTTTCTGAAGTATCCACATTAAATGAAACTAGTTGGCACATTTCAAATAGTATTTTCAAATGTTCATAGGTATCCTACAGCACAAAGGAAACTATCATACTGCACTTGCTGAGCTGCTAAGTTGCCAGTGAATCTCATTTTCTTATTCCTATACCCAGTGATTTAAAAAACTAATAAGTTTTAAAATTACTAGAGGTATATACGAATGGACTAATTATGTTTGATTCTGAAGATCTACACAGATATCACTGTGGAAACTTTCTTAAGAATTAAAAGTTACATACAGTGATATAAGTAGGGGCAGACTTCTTTTTCTTCTTGTTTTTCAAATCACTTCAGCTTCAGAAATAACACATAAAGTATGAGTTGAAAACCAAATGAAAACTACACTACTGAAGTTTTAATTTTTGTTGTGCTTACTAAAATTTGTTTTCAGTTTTTCAAAAACTGAAACATCTACAACATCAGATAATTCAGTAAGTATGTCCTGAAACTTCACAAAGGAATCTACAAATCCCATCCTCTTCCTTTTTTTTTTTTTTTTTTTTTTTCTCTTTTTTTTAAGTGGAGGGGGATTGGGGCTTGACAATTCTTGAGGTCCCCTCCAACCCAAGCCATCCTATGATTCTATGATTCTATGATTTACTAGCATCCGCAAAGCTAAAGAGAGGCTTCGTTCTATTCATCTGGTTATTCATCAGAAATGGATATTGGTTGCATGGCAGTAGAGGTTGATCCTTCCCACCAATGTTCCATTTGCTTTATCAAATAGTGTTATTGTGCTCTTCATATCTGTTGTAGTTTCTGCGGAAATAAATAAATAAGAGGCACAACCCTATGTATACACAGATATATCTGTAATCAGAATAAGCTCTTGAGGACATTACTTTGTCATCAAATTTGTGGAATAACTGTAGATTTACAGTGGTGAGGGAAATGAAATCACTTTCTTCAATCTTGATTTGTTTCCTGATTCTGTAAATAATAAAGACATTTCACAAACTCAGCATAACTACAGTCTGTTAATAGATCTGAATATATGCCAACTTAAAGTGTAGCTGAATCAGAAATATGTCTGAAGAATTGTGAACAAATTCGTCAGGAGATCCTGGTAAAAATCCTGGGTTAAATTTAGAATCATCTTTGTTCTATATTAGCAGACCAAAAATTACTAAGTAAGAAGCAAAAAGACATCAGAGAACATACATTTACTCAAACAACGTATATTTGAACTCAGAGTGATGCCTCTCTTACAGAAGCATTATGTATGTACACACTTTTAAGAAAGTAAATAAGATATAATTACTAATTCCACTTTCTCCCTGGCTGCAGGGCCAGCAGGTTGAGGGAGATTATCTTTTCCCTCTACTCTGCCCTGATGAGGCCACATCTGGAGTACTGTGATCAGTTCTTGGTTACCCAGTTAAAAAAAGACAGAGAACTTCTAGAGAGGATCTAGCAGAGGGTCACAAAGATGATCAGGGGCCTGGAGTATCAGTCTCATGAGGAAAAGCTGAGACATCTGGGACTGTTCAGCATGGAGAATAGAGGGGACCTCATCACTGTTTATAAATAACTGAAGTGCAAGAGTCAAATGAATAGGGTGGGGATTTTTTTTAGTGGTGTGCAGCAATGGAACAAGGGGCAATGGGCAACGTCTGAAATACAGGAAATTCCACACTAACACAACAAAGTATTTCTTTACTATGAGTGATGGAGCACTGGAACCGGCTGCCCAGAGAGGTTGTGGAGTCTTCTCTTATAGAGATATTCAAAACCCGCCTGGGTGGTTTCATGTTTAGCTTACTCTAGGGAACCTATTTTAGCAGAAGCATTGAACTAGATGATCTTCTGAGGTCCCTTCCAACCCCTGAAATTCTGTGATTCTGCTGTTCTGCGATTCTTTGATTCCCTTGTTTTTCTTTCCATGGTGGTCATCGTAACTGTGTTTTGGAAAGAAACAACGTTATATGTTTCCCTTCTGGGGGTTGATTTGTTACTACTCTACCTGGTGTTAATTGCTTTTATTAACAAAGAACCATACAGCTGTGAGGCATCTAGATAAACTCAGCAGAATGAAGGATAGAGCAGTACAGTCAGTGAAAAGCCATGCTGGCAAAGCTACTCAGTCATCTATCTTTGGAATTCAAAATATCTCATTCTATTCAATTACTATCATCTCAGGACTCCCAAATTATCTAAAGCTGTCCTTCCGGGCATTCTGAGAATCACATGCATCTTGACACTTCTGAATGAGTAGCCCCTACCTCATCACTAAGCCATATTAAGAATAAAAAATCAGAAATTCCTCAAAATTTCTTCTTTGTAGTAAATCCAAAAATCATTCTTAGAATATTACTACTGGATCCAGAAGAGTTTACAACATGGCCTTCCAGTTAGTGACCTTCCAGTTCCTGAAGGGGGCCTACAGAATAGATGAGGAGGGACTTCATAGAAGGGCATGTAGCAACAAGATGAGGGGAAATGGTTTTAAACAGGAAGAGGGTAGATTTAAACTAGATATTAGAAAGAAATTCTTTACTGTGAGAGCGATGAGACACTGGAACAGGTTGCCCACTGAGGCTGTGTATGCCCCCTCCATGGAAGCATTCAAGGACATGAGATAGGACTTTGAGCAACCTGGTCTAGTGGGAGGTAGCCCTGCCTATAGCAGCAGGGTTATAACAAGATGATCTTAAAGATCCCTTTCAACGCAAACCATTCTATGATTTTATGCTGTCAACATTTTACAGGCTGGTTCAGCTTGGTACTGTGACTAATGGGGTGGGGGGGACCATGGACCCACACCCCAGGAAAGGGGAAAAAGGAAAAGGAGAAAGGGTAAGGAGATGGGTGATGGGCCTAAAAATAGAACAGTGGCAATGATGGGAGGAGGAAAGCTAGTTGACTAAAAAAGATATTAGAATGCAAAATAACACAATATAACACAAATAATACAATATAATTTGAATCAAAGCTAATAAATCATATAAAATGAGAATGTGTCCAAAAACCAAAGGCCTTATTCTAATGCTGAAGGCAAGACAGCTAGGATGCACACACTGCAGAGACAAACAGAAAAGGAAAAAGAGGTGTCTCATGATCTGCAAACAGTTTTTATCTTTCTTCTGAAAGGAAAATGGAAGCACAAAGGCTCCTGGAGTATGTAGTTATTCTTCTCTTCTCAGAACCAGGTACCCAGAAATAGTCCATGGAACTGGAGAATTAACTCTTTAACTCCCAGTGCACTACATGATGTAATCACATGGAATACCGATAACAAAAAATCATAAAACCATCACATATGGACATGATTTTGCAGTGATTTGACCATAGGAAATTTATTGAAGTCTACTTTTCTGATTGAATAAAATGGAGTGTTAGTATTTTACACTAAGTACCTTAAGCACTTGAAATCTCTATAAAATTCATCTAAGCTACTCTTGAACATTTATAGTTCATGAAAATATTTGCTTTTTGTTCCTGTAGTCTCAATCTAAGACAGATGTCCCAGATTTTGCTCTATAAATCTCTGTCTTTGTTCTTCCTTCTAAACCAAACCAGGAAGTTATAATGGTGGTGATGGTAGAGAAGTTCAAATATTGTAGACAATAACAGTTCAGGCCTCCTACTTCCCAGATGAGTGCCCTAGTTACTATTCTTCTGAATGGCTTGCAGCCCAAACATCATTTCAGTAATGTGTTAGGAGATATCTAAATATACTTTTAAGTATAGTTTTCTTTTCTTTCTACTTTTTTTTTTTTTTCTTTTCCCTGTAGAAAGGGTAGCAAAGAAGGAAGAAAGCAAAATTTGTGGATTTAAATCCTGGGATTTAATCTGATAATTCCACATAAGGATGAGATAACACCAATAGTCTTCAATTTTCTTAAATCTTATTTTCCAGTTCATAATGTGAAAATGGCTCCTACCACAGCTATTCAATTTGAACACAAAGGATCTGTACATGACAAATAAAGGCTGAAATTACCTCTTTTAATTTTGCCTGGATAAGTGAGTTTAAGACCTTGTACTTTCTTGTAGATTTCAAAAGCTGCACTACACTCTGCAACACCGTATTCTTTAGAAGTACTACTATCTATATTCAGTTCAGTTCCTAGTGACATATTTCACAAAATTTGTGTGTATTTATATTTAAAAAAATAGAAAAGAGGATTTTCTACCTAATTTCTCATAACAAAACAGTATCTCCCACTTGCTTAGCTGTTAATCATACAGTTGTTTGAGTTAGAAAGAACTCTTGAAAATCATCTAGTCCAACTCCACTTCAGTGAACTGTAACACCAAACAGCTAGATCAGGTCACTCAGAGCCTGGTCCAGTCAGACTTTGTCTCCAGAGGTGAGGCATCCACCACCTTTCTGGGCAACTGGTTCCAGTGCTTCACTAACCTTACCATAGGAAACTTTTTTCTTATATCCAATCTGATTCTCTCATTTTAATTTGAAACCATTTTCCCTTGTTCTATCATAATCTCTGTTCACAAAGAGAATTAGGATCCATTTTCTGGTCCTAAGGGTGACTAAACAAAACTGTATTCATAGCGCTAATTCTCCTGGATTAAAGTCACCACTTTGATGTTGCCTGCAGGAAATCAGTTCATGGTTTGCGTTGTCCTGGGCAATCTCTATTTCCTTCAGAAATTCTACTTTCCAGGAGGGGAAAAAAAAAAAAAAAATAGGAGTTTAAAATTACTTCATCTTTTAGTATATTGCTCCGAAAGTAATGCCTCCTATTTATTTTCATGGAAAATACAACAAATAAAAAGAGCACAATAACACTATCTGACAGAGCAAATTCTCACCTATAGAACTGTTTTCTTCAACAGTCACCATCATTCACTATGTACTTTTAGAAGCAATGAAGAAGAGCCTGCACACTGTACTTTGTACCAATCTACAATAGTAGACATGACTCGCAATTTCTGTCATCACTGCTGAAACACACCAGCCACTGACTCACTGTGCTGACATCCACTGTTTGGTCTCTGGTGGTTACTGAACCTTTGCTTCATATGCACTTCCATGTCAGATGCCAGTTTATCATACTGCTCGTCTGCTGACATCTGTTGCATGGAAAGCAAATTTTAAGGAATACTAGTAGGAATGTTCACCCTCTACTCTGATGTCAGGGGTCATCATAATAAAATAGGATGTGTTACATTTGGACTAGCTCTTACACTAAAGTACTGTAGATTCTCAGGTTAGAAAACCAAAGCTGATGGTATAGCCCAGTGATATGTCACTTGTTTGGTAGCTGGGTGTCTTCTACACTTGGATTATTTCACTTTTTTATTCAATGATTTGTTAGCATTAAAATGTTCCCGGATATAAAGGCCTGAAAGCATATCATATATTAGTTTGGCTATCGTACCTTACAGATGCCAGTCATCTAAGGGAACTATTTCTGAATAGATAATGAGAGTCTCAGTTTTTTTCATAGTTCTTGTACTCTTCCTTAAAACTGGTTTACATTTATAGCCGACCATCACTGTATAAATAAGTACCTTTTTAAAAAAGGTATTTTTTTAGTGTCTAAGTCAAGAATGAATAATCAGCTTATTTTGTAAACAATTTAGCAGTTCCTTAAAGATCTGTTTGAGAACTTGTCGTGGTTTAACCTCATTTAGAAGCTAAGCACCACATGTCCTCTTGCTCACTATCCCCTGGTGAAATTAGGGAGAAAATCATAACAGTAAAATTATGAGAAGTCATGGGTTGAGATAAAGGCATCTTGCCAGGTAAAGCAAAAACCACGCATGCAAGAAAAACAAAACAAAGAATTTATTCAGTACTTCCCATCAGCAGAAAGTTGTTCAGCCACTCCTAGGAAAGCAGGGCTCATCACACATAATGGTTTCTTCAGAAGACAAATGCCATCACTTCAAATGTCCCCCCTTTCTCCTTCTTTACCCCAGTTTTGATTGCTGAGCATAACTTCATATGATACAGAATATCTTCTTGCCCAAGTTGGGTCAGCTGCCCTGGTTTTGTCCCCCTCCAGATATTTGTGCATTTCCAGTCCCTTTTCTGAAAAGTCCTTGATTTAGTACAAGCTCTGCTTAGCAACAACTAAAACATAACTTTCTTATGAACATTATTTTCATCCTAAATCCAAAACAGAGCACTATACCAGCTACCATGAAGACAGTTAGCTATCCCTGCCAAAACCAGAACAAAATTGTTCTTCAGCTATGAAAAACAAATGACTAAGCTGAATTCCAAAGCTGTTTTTTCAATAAACTAAATTCATTACAACATTTAGAATCACATTTCTTATCCAGTTTTATAAAAACTTGCATTTTTTCATGATATTACTACCAGTATGATTTTCACCACATAAAAAGAATGCTTTAAATATATAAATGAAGACATAGTTAGATTGAAGTTCATCTCTGGCAATAATAATTCTTCTTGATATATCTCAGTATTCCTCACTGAAGAATGCAAACAATCAGATACTTCTATTAAAAAAAAAAAAAAAAAAAAAAAAGCAACACCTTATGCATAAAAATAGTAAAGATGGTTTTGTGGTTTAAACATTTTTCCCATAATAATTGCTATTTCTTTATCAATGAAAAAACAGTGATTTGTAATATAATATTTTCAAATTTAATAACGAATAAATCGGATGACAGTTTTCTGTGATGTTATTCATCATCTGATTAGTTAGAAATCGAAAAGGAAGTTCTAGTTGTAAGTGATAACAATCGTATTAATTTTGGCAAAATACAGAATGGCAAGAAAAGCCTAACCTACTCAAGTCTCTGGATGATTCATTTATTTTTAATGCCTCAGTCTGTTTGGAGATCTTCTAGTTGTTAAATAAGAAAAGAGGTAAAATTTATTCTCTATTTATATTTTTCAAGGGTAAAGGAAGTGGGGTACAAAAGACATATCAGTAGCTAAACTGAACTGTCAGATGCTCTGGAGGGTCATTCCAATGAGGATGCCTTAGCTGGAAGTGTTTTGTTTCTATTCACAGTTTGGACACATATGGCATTCTCTGATAATCTTCTATGCCTCCATATTATACTGCAAATTGCACTGGGTATCTCGGGCAGATTGCCAGTCTTAGACATCCATTTCTCTTTTTTTCTGACATTCATCCTGACCCCATCTGAACTATGAAAACCTCAAAACCTTGTCAGTACAAGATTTTGAGGGAATTTCCTTGACCCATGCTTTTAGCTGTAGCAAAAGGGCTCTGTAAAGGAGCACCCAGAAAGGAATGGCTTCCTCCTGTGTTTCTCAAGACTAATCTTCATTTCCCTCTTAAATCTCATCTGTTTGAATTGCTTCAATTTTCAGTCTCATTTCTGATAACTTCCAATGTCTATTTAGGTTTTCATTATCTGTCCAGGTGGACATTCTACATCTCTGGGTAACGTGGTACTGTTGACAAACACCTTCATGCTAAAGTACTTTCATATTTTTAGACAGAATTTCACATTTTTAAATTTTTGCCCTTTGTTTTTTCAATATGCACCACAGAAAACAGTTTGACTCCATCTTCCTTGTGTATTCCCACATTCCCATGTAAATTTATAAACATTTGTGTTGAGTTGACCTTGGCACTCATTTATTTGTTCACTCTCTCCTACTCTGCAGGATGGGGGAGAAAATTTGAAGAGCAAAGGCTGAAAACCCATGAATTAAGACAAACACAGTTTAATAGGTGAAGTAAAGCCACATACTTTCTGGGAAGCAGAGCCTCAATCTGTGTAAGGTTTACTTAGGAAAATTAATGCCTTATTATGAACTTTCCTCCTCCCTCCTCTTTCCTGAGCTTTTATTGTTGAGCACAAAGGTATGATGGTGAATAGGTCAATTTGGTAAGTCAGAAATATGCTCATTTGGTCAATTCAGGTCAGCTGTCCCATCTGCATTTCCCTTTTAATCTCCTGCCTACCTCTAGACTACTCACTACAGAGCGAGACTGAAAAACAGAGAAAGTCCTGATGCAAGCACCGATGACAATAACCGAAACACTGATGAACAACTTTTTTTAGCCCCAAATACAAACACAGCACCATACCAGTTGCTATGAAGAAAATTAACTCTACAGTAGGCAGACTCAATACAGTATTGAAGAGATCCTCTTGGGGTGTCTGTTCAACAGGGTATGCAGTCCAAGCTCTCTCAGCATCTCCTCATATGACAAAAAGATGCTTCAGTCACTTAATAATCTTGTTGGCCTTTTTCTGGATTCTGTCCAGCATGTTCATGTCTTTGTGTTACCGAATTAATGATTCCAGGCATGGCCTTACCAAGACAGAATAGAAGGGAAGGATGATCTGCCTCAATAGTAGTATTTCGGGCTGGATGTTAGGAAATACTACCTCTCTGAAAGGGTGGTCAGGCACTGGAATGATGGGCTGCCCAGAGAGGTGGTGGAGTCACCAAGCCTGGTGGTGTTCAAAGAGCGTTTGGATGTTGTGTTGAGGGACATGGTTTAGCGAGAACCATTGGTGAAGGGCGAATGGTTGGACTGGATGATCCTGTGGGTCTTTTCCAACCTTAGCAATTCTATTATTCTATGATTCTAATATGCTGTCAGTGACGCTGGACCTTAGTCAGTGCCTTGACTTCCTTGTTTTCACTCTCAGCTCCTGGCTCTATGGCTCTATGTCCAGAAGGAGATCGGTGATGATTCATGTCCTTCCAGGGTCAGTACTGGGACTGATGCTCTTCAGCATCTTCATCAATGGCACTGCCAGTGGGATTGAATGCACCCTTAGCAAGTTTGTGGATGATACCAAGCTGTGTGATGTAGTCAACACACCTGAGGAAAGGGATGCCACCCAGAGAGACTAGAAAAACTCATGCAGTTGTGCCCATGTGAATCTCATGAAGTTCAACAAATCCAAGTGCAAGGTCATACACCTTGGTCACTGCAATCTCCACTATCAATACAAGCTGGAAGACAAGCTTGTCTTGGAGCCCTGCTGAAAAGGACTTCTAAGTACTGGTGGATGGTAAGCAGAACATGAGCCAACAAGAGTGTGCCTCACAGCCCAGAAAGCCAACTGTATCCTGGGCTGCAACAAAACAAATGTAACCAGCTGGTCAGGGGAGTTGATCCTGCCCCTCTACTCTGAGCTGGTGAGACCTCATCTGCAGTACTACATCCAGATGTGGAGTCCTCAGTACAAGAGAGACGTAGACCTATTGGAGCACGTCTGGAGAAGGGCCACAACAATGACCCAAGGGATGGAACACCTCCCCTATTAGGACAGGCAGAGAAAACTGGGGCTTTACCGAAAGTGGCCTTTCGGTATCTAAAGGGGAGCTATAAGATAGAAGATGATAGACTCTTTAGCAGTGTCTGCTGTGTCAGAACAAGGGAAAATGGTTTCAAAATTAAAGAGGGGAGATTTAGAAAGAATATAAATAATAATAATAATAATAATATTGCCTAGAGAGATGGTGCATGCCTCATCTGTGGAGATGTTCAAGATTGGGTTGGATGGGGCTCTGAGCAACCTGATCTAGCTGTAGATGTCCCTGTTCATTGAAGGAGAGTTGGACTAGATGAATCTTAGTAGTCCCTTTCAACTGAAATGATTACATGATTCTAAGAAGATTTGAGATGGCAAGGTACACTTGATTATTTACAGCATAGGAAGCAGTGTTATATACACTTATCCATGTGACCCTCCCCTTTAGTCACAAGGTTCAGAGTGCAGCCCTTTACCTTCTCAGCTCCATAAACCACAGGTGTAAGGAGCATAACGGTAGCTGAATCCACTCCTAGTTGCAGTCTTAGTAATTGGTTTACGTCTAAGGAATTATATGTGCACAATCACACAGAGATATAAGTTTAGGAAAGATCGCAAAATTAAAAAAAAAAAAACCCATAAAAAAAAAAAGTCAACAGTTTACATCTGGTTCGGTCCAGTTCCGTGACTAGTGGGGTGGAGAAATTTTGCAAAATCTGCGCCTCTGGAAAAGGGAAACAGAGGACCCCAAAATAATTTAAAAAACAGTGGCAACGATCTGAGGAAAAACAAACTAATTTACTAAATATGGCATCGGAATGCAAGATAACACACTATAATGCAATATAATTAGCATATAAATATAATGCAATATAATTAGCAAATAAATAAAATAGAATGAGAGAGTATCTGAAAGCTGTAGGCCTTACATTAGTGCTGAGGTGATGCATGCAGTCAGGATGAGCAACAGGGAAGAGAGCTGAGGGAAAAAGGGACATCAGGTGACCTTGCCAGAGGTTATATCTCCTCTTGGACCGGAAAGCCCCCTGGGGTATGTAGTTCTTCTCTTCCAGACAGGTGCCCGGAACTAAAGCATTAGCTCTTTAACTCCCAGTGTACTACATGATGCTATGATGTGGAATACTGATAACCAAAAATCATAAAACCATAACAAAACAAAACAACAAAAAACTATTAGTCACTACTGAGAATCTGTATTGGCAATGTGTCTCTTAATATTAAGGTGTAAGAGATCTCTGTGCAGTCATAACCTCAACAGTCACCCCTATTCAAGGGGAGATCATGTAGTAAAGCCAGCAGCCATGCAGGAGAGCTCAAGGGGTCCTTGGACTGCTCAATATTTAGATTGACTCATAGTCTTTTTTTTTTTTTTTTTTCTTTTTTTTGCGCATGCTGTATTGTCCCTTAGCTGCTAAACCAGCTGTCTATGATCAGTTATTTCAGCCTCAAGTTTGAGACAGATATACGGTTGTTATCTGTCTTAGCCAGACAGTGTTATCAGTACTGTGCTCATTGTCTGCCCTGTCACAGCAGGGAAAATAGGAATGGTTTCATAAGATAGGACAGACTTTGGTGATCAGGAACAGAAGTCTTTCAGACAAGTGCACTGACCAGTATCTTGCTTACAACCAACCAGTGATTTTAATCTTCTTTTCCCTCTTTTTATCCCTACTTACTCTTTTTAGTAAATCTCCATTCTTTCCTTTGATCCTTCCTCTGCACATTCCATAATTAATTTCACTGAATTCCACATTCTTAAGACATGCCACATTAAGTTTCATAAAAATATATGTATACGTTTTATAAAAATACCAATCTCTTCATTCCATCCACAGATTCTGTCCCTGCATATGAGGTCTTATTATTCTTCTAAGCAAAATCTTAAATATTTAGTTTCCATGATTTTCTGAGGTGTCTCTTTTATTGATTCATTTTGGTAGGCTTAATACCGGGGTCAAAGCTCTAATAATTATCTTCTAACAGTAGCAGTAGCTGAGTCAGTGTACTCTTCCAATGATGAGGTTGCTAGTGTTCCTTTACCTGTCAAAGAAACAACTTCTGCATAGCTTACTGCTATTTAGAATCTTTAGCAGTTCAGTGCAGCTTTCTATTACACAACATTTTTAGTAATTAATATCAGATCTATCTATCTATCTATCTATCTATCTATCTATCTATCTATCTATATATCGCTGTCTTGTTATTTAGAATATCAGCCACTTAGAATTTTTAATCATCTGAGCTTCTTGAAGAGCAGTTCAAATTCTTAATAATTAGTGTGCAGCACAATAATCATAATCTATACCTAACATCTATCTAAAAGAACAAAAATTCCTCCTTAAATCCTCAGGAGTCATATTTGGGTACTGGGACATCATGGGTTTTGTCATCCAGTAGCAATCCCAGTCAAAATCCCACACAGGATTTATCTTGCACTGTTATGCTTTCCTGTTCCATTCCATGTATCTCCACATCCTGGCAACCCATCATCAGAGATTTCACAGTGCTGGAGGGCAGATGGTCTTATTCCATTACCAACAGAAGGCTTTTCTGTTCCATAATAGGTACTGCCACACCCCAGTGACAACATTGGTGGGTAAATGTGTAAAGGACAAGCCTGAGCATGTATGAAACAGACCCAGGCATTGTCTCACAAGATGATGCCTCAGTCACTCTTGGAAGTGCTCAGAACTATGCCTAAGGAACTAACAATCATCGTGGCCTGGTGCCAACCATTTTGGTTTAGATCTTGGGACTGGAGCAAACTACAATTCCAAAAGAACTACTGGGGACCATCTCTCTCTTTTTCACTGTTGTAGAAATTTCTACTGCTTGTAGAAATTCTTTTGTAATAATCTTTTTTTCCTCTTATCTATGAACTTTTAGTACCATTTTATCTTAATTTGACCTGGGGAATTCATGAATCTGGTCATCCCTCCCATCTTTACAGGTGGTGGATGTGAGAAAATGCTCTTAATGACAAAAATGAGAGAAGAGTAGGGGGCTAGTATATGATCAGTCTGCTTACATATTATGGCCATTTGCTCTTTAAGATCACGTCAGTTATACTGACTATATTGAAAAGTGTAAGGAGCAGGGAGTGCTTGTCACATCAAGAGCTATATATATATATTTATATTATTAGAGTATGCATTGTGCATTATGTAGGTGGGAAATAAATTCTGACTCTTCATAGTCCTGAAGGAATACTTACAAATATTAAAAACAAAATGTGAGTCTTTATAAAATATCCAGTCTAATAACTGCCATACAGCATTTCTTGTACTGTCTTTATTTTTAAATATGTCATCATTTTATTTGGTTGTTTATTTCATTTCTAGTTTTAGATATATTTATTTTAAAAAAATAAAATAAAAAATGAAAAGGTCCTAATTTTTACATATTAAATTGGAAAAGACTCTTTCAGCTTATTGACAGTGTATGATGTCACTGCATAGTTAGTCTGATGACAGTGAAATCACAGAAGCAATGAGGTGCTTGGAAAAAAAATGAACAGCAATCCATGTTTTCAGAATGATCCATGAAAAACTCATTGAGACAGTGAGGCTCTTGGACACAGCTGATTGTTCTTTGTCCCTTTCTTGAGATCACTGATCCTGCATGTTCTTTGCAGTCTACAGGTTTCCAAGCCACTTTCGCCGCATATAAATTCTATATCAGAAGAAGGTAATACATGAAGCAAATGCCAGCTCTACTTTCCCTGGTTTCCATCCACAGAAAGCAAAAAGATTTAGATTATATATTAGGAAGAAATTCTTTTCTGTGGGAGTGTTGAGACACTGGAACAGGTTGCCCAGTGAGGTTTTGTATGCCCCCTCCCTGGAAGCATTCAAGGCCAGGCTGGATGGGACTTCGAGCAACCTGATCTAGAGGGAGATGCCTCTGACTATAGCAGGGGGATCAGAACTAGACAACCTCAAAAGGTCCCTTCCAACTCAAACCATTCTGTGATTCTATCATTGTATGATTCTATGTCCTAGACGTCAGCTGCTTTACAGCTGACTAGGTGTCAGTCTGCAAACAGAATACTGTAACAGTTTACACAAACATGAAGAGAAATGTCTAGACAGCGCTTGAAGGATCTTCTACTTTCAGCACAAGGGCGGTTGCTCCTCTTTAATTTTTATTCAGAATCTGTGATGTAGAGCAGCAGTAACTATAAAAAAAATAAAAATAAATGACTTGCTCCAATTGAAGTGAGAAAGAAAGCACAAGTTAGGGCAAATAACATAGGCATTAGTATTAGTATGACATATAATGCATTGAGTGGCATAGAAGTTAGGACTAGAGGGAATGGCTTCAAGCTGTTCCAGTGAAGATTCTGGCTGGATGTTAGGAGATACTACCTCTCTGAAAGGGTGGTCAGGCACTGGAATGATGGGCTGCCCAGAGAGGTGGTGGAGTCACCAAGCCTGGTGGTGTTCAAAGAGCGTTTGGATGTCGTGTTGAAGGACATGGTTTAGCGAGAACCATTGGTGAAGGGTGAATGGTTGGACTGGATGATCCTGTGGGTCTTTTCCAACCTTAGCGATTCCATGATTCTATGATTCTAAGTTGGGCTGTAATCAATTAATTAATGGCTATTCATATTTTTAAAAATCTTTATGCTGAACATTTAAATAAACTAGATTTATTTCCTTTGATTGCCAAGACTATTGCAGTCTCATTTTCAAAACATTTATGTCATTTTTTCCCAATTCATCTTCCTCCGTGGTTTTATCAGTGTTATACCTGTGTTTACCTATGTTTCCAGCCTGAGTGTTGGACTGGAAATATGTACACTAATGTCTAGTCAGTACACACGTGCTGAACGTCTGCTTCTGGCTGACACCTTTTCAAAGGAGAAATTACAATTTGGGTTTTTCTCCTCTATGTGATAACTGATTGTTATGAATCTCATTTTTTACATCTTAGTATTTCTCTCATGTTTGGCAGAAATCAGGTAAAAAGTTATGGGAAGTAAAGGAATATAGACACCCCCCCCCCCCCCCAACTATCAATCAATCAATAAAAATAAAAATAAAAATAAAAATAAAAATAAAATAAAAATAAAAATAAAAAATTCCTAACACGTTTCCTCAGGAGCACAGTCTCAAAGCAGAAAACTTGAGAAAGAGAGCTCACAATTCATATACTTACAAACTTTAGATATTATAGACATGGAAAATTTGTAAAATGTTATTAGGTCTATTTATTTCCCTTACAATTCCAGACTGCATTCTACAATACGGTCTCCAATTCACTTATTACGTAATTCTGGAAATAAATATTTAAGAAGAAAAAAGAGTAAGCCTCTCAGAGAGAACTCTTAATTCCTTTTCACCATACACAGTGCTGTTTCATGTTTCAGTTTGCTTTACTATATGGATGAATTTGTATGTCCGGTGACATTTGTGGTCACCTATATGACATTTCAAGTAATTTCAGATATTTCAGCTTAGTAAGCATCTTCGTTTTCTACTCTAAACCACCTTAAGTCAGAAAAAGATAGCAGAAGGACAGGGTTCAAACTATCAAAAGTCAGACATGAAAAAGTGTGGTTGTCATAGACTCTCTTCATAATGGTAACAGGTGTCGTATAAGATGAATCAAAATACCCAATATATATTTGTGCTCAAATAAACCACAGATGTCTTTTATTCTTCACTCTGTTCAAAGAGGGATTAAGCTCAGTAAAATTTCAGAAACAAGATGTTTAAAGAAGTTAGGGTTAATAAGAAAGTAATCATTCTTGTATTGCTCTTTCACTCATGATGTCCTTCAAATATGGCTTTCTTGTTTGGAATTGTTAAAATGAAACAGAAGTTCAGAACCAGAGGAAATAATCAGTCCCATTCTTGCACAAATTCAATATCAGATAAAAATTTCAACCCATTGTGATTACAAAAAAGTATCACTATCGACCAAATTTAGACAATTAAAATAAAAGGCCTACCTATGCTTTGGAAACTGCTGAATAGACATTGGTACTCCTTGATATAAAGGGACTTTTAGTAGGACTAAACAGTAGGACTTCTATTATATTTAGTATCACTTGTAAAGCATGAATTACATATTTCAAATCAGCCAGGTTGCATACACTCTGGGGACTGCAGTAGATTTTTGCATAGAGACATTAGCTGAAAAGTGTATGTCATTTCTTATAAGAAACAATGCAGTGCTATGTTCATGGTAAGCATTTCAAAATAGAATTTGGAGGTGCCTGAAATGAATATCCTAGTGCAGTTTAAATTATTTACCAACTTTAAATCATATATATGGAAAACAATAGTAAACCACTAACAAATCAATAACAAAGCAAGTAATAAATTTGGTGTGGAAGGCTAAGCCCATCAAACTCAGATTTAAAAATGACAGTCCTGGCCTATAAATATTATTCTCAAATAACCAAAACTAACAATATCAGAAAAGTGATTATGACTGACATTGTGATCAGAAACACTGCAGATCTCATTAGAAATATTATTTTGTGTACTCAGTATGTGTTACAAATCTGCTACACCTTTCAAATATGGATCTTATATGTGAAATAGAATCTTCTAAATTTGTTGTTGTGCTGCTCAGTTCCTGCCACTACTGCATATAACTGTTAACTATTCAGAGATGAATTTTCTGGCATTTATTTTGTTCTTTATATCTCTTCAGATTTCATAACAGAATGGCATTCTGTTCTACCAGTTTGTCCCAGAGGCAAGAGCATAAAGAAGGTCATAAGAAAAACAAAGCATGTTTTCCTAAATGAAAATGAATTTGGGGTGTTGGGAAATACTAAAATCATACAGTTTAAGATAAAATACAGTCAAGGAGTAGGAGAACCCATGTTCACCCATGTATTTAAGAAGAGAAGAATCACTTTCTTTCTGAAGGGATTATTTATTGCAGTCTCGCCACTGCTGTGATGCACTGAATGCTTGACATTGTTATAGAAAATCAATAGAATTCAATCTGAGAAATTTGTGTTGTATGCATTCAAAACCTGATGGTTGCATAAATCAGTATTTCTCTTTTAAAACGTCCTTGGCTGAAAACAAAAGAAGATTCATTTGTATACCTTTTAACTACTTCTTTTTTTTTTTTTTTTTTTTTTTTTTTTAATGACAAATGTGATTGATATTTCATTTTTCTTCAGAGGTACTTCAGTTACCAATTGGCATTCTATTGCCCTGTTAAGATTAGCAATGAAGGGTATCTCTTTATACAAATCTGATTAGGAAACCTGCCTTCAAAGCAATTTTACTCCTTGAGTGTTTTCACAAAAGGATGCCAAGGTGAAAGATTTTAATGGTGATAGAAAAGGCAGCATGACCTTTTTCATTCAGAGTAAGTAAAGCACAACAGCACAGTTGAAGTATATTTATTGTCTCTACAGTCATTACAATATGATAAAATGACACAGTTATTCAGATATTGCTAATATGATTTTGATTTTTTCTTAAAATTATTGTTGAATAAGTGATTTTTTAATTTTAATCTTATTTTTTATTTTTAAATTTATAACCAAACATATGAATAGAAGAAAGAGATAAAGGAAGTGAATCCCTACATTTAGTAGAAGCACTGGGCCAGAAGTTCAGGAAATAAGTCATATATGTAATTCCTGAAATCGATCAATCAATCAATCTATCTATCTATCTATCTATCTATCTATCTATCTATCTATCTATCTATCTGTCTATCTATCTGTCTGTCTATCTGTCTATCTATCTATCTATCTATCTATCTATCTATCTATAGTGCTTGTTTCTGGGAACATATTCTGATTTACTAAACTGAAAAGATACAGGATTTTTAGATCAACTCATACCATTGATATATCAGACCTTCAGGGTTAACTTAATACATGAAGTTATATGAAAAACGAAGCATAACTATTGTGACACAATTACCTGGGGAGTACTGCAGCAGTTTGGGCTGAGAGATCACTTCCAATACTTCAGTGATGAGTTTCCACCTTCCACAGAAGATTTGGTTAGTCTTTTATCTCTGTTTTGATTAAAACAAGAAAGATTGATTTTGTTCTTCTGAGTAGTTTTCCACTAATGAAAGGCCTAAAGGGATTCTAAACCTCATGACTGTTTAAACAAATTTATGCTAAGTAAGTTTTCTATAATCCCATCATAATTGTTTTGGTTGACTTTTTGAAAATTTCTCAGGCATCAAAAATGCCATCTCTAGTTCCAATTATCTCATGTCTTCTATCCTAGCAGAGTGTGCAGAGTGTACTTTATACTGATGTTTGCAGCGGAAGAAAGCACTCATGCTCTATCTTAATTCCTATAGGTGTACATTCTAAAGTTCTTTAGCCTATAAAAATTCTACACTATACACATATAATTTTAGGACACTTCCATTGTGAAAATCAGAAACACTGTTCACAGATTCAAGCCTCGAGTTCCATGTGATAATTTTAAACTAAATTGAATATTTTAGATAATATTTTAGATATACTAATATAAAAAAACTATACATTCTAACTAGTTCTGTTTAGGTGAAAAATTATCACTAAGTAAACATTTATAAGCTTTATTAGATATGCTATATCACATTACAATAGGCCTGACTGGGGAAAAAAAAATGCTGTACAGTAATAATTAATATTCAAAATTGGGGATTAATTTTATGTACTAACATGTATAAACATTATCAATGTGCTAAATTCTGCCTCCTTATTTTGTTATTATTATTACTATTTATTTACTCTCTGTACATTCACAGGTAATTGTAGTTTATTAGGAAACAGGTAGGTACCTAAACCATGTGATGCAGAATTTACAATGTAAATTTTATCATTTGCCTTAGAAATTTAGAAAAGCTAAGAAAATATCCCATAGAGAAAAAAAAATAAAATCAGTTGATTTCTACAGCTAGCAAGTTTATACCAAATGTGTATAGTACATATCCCCAATGTTATGGGTTAGAAATGGTAAGAGATTGACTTATACTACTTCTCTGTGGTTAATGGATAGCGTGTGATTTACTGTGAAAATGTGCTTTAGCACAACTAGGTAAACAACTGTATTTACGTGTGTGCATATTGCTACAGATAAGTGCACTCTTTTTATACTAATGCCCATGAAAGCAGGATTAAATAGAAAAACATAAATGGTCTCTGTGTTGTAGGGTTTTTTTTGTTTTTTGTTTTTTGTTTTTTGTTTTTTCAGCTGAAACTGTAGTAGCTCATGCTGCAGGTCTGCAGGTAGAAAGCTGCAATTACTATAGTAAAGTCAGGAGACTTTAAATTGTATTTTAGTCCTGGTTCAGTTTCCTACTCTTTTTTTTTTTTTTTTTTTTTTCCCCCATAAGTTATGCTGATGCTTGAAAATCATCACTGTGATATTAAAATGAGGACTTTTTTGGTATTCCCTGTTTTCAAGTTATTCTAAGTCACTATGCCCACCTTCATACACATATACCATATGTTTTGCAGCTCGTGTTACTGGAATGAATAATTGTAGATTTTTTTTCTTCTTCAGTTATATACCCCAGTAAGAGCCTCATCTGATTGTTTTATTTTTTTTTTCTTGTTTATCTTCTTATCTCAAACTGTGCTTTGATGTTTCAGCTTGGTAACTGGGTACTACGAGAACTAGAGCATTATACATGGTGACTGTGTATACATATGAAAAATATCGTTCACTCAGGTCTTAGAAGAGAACACCTGTTAGAGTAATGTAAAGAATTTCCCCAATCAGAAATGAGAAGTTATTTCCTTGAACATCTTTTTCAATTCTTAAATATATGCATTCCTTGATACAAAGGTAGGAAATGCAGTAACAGAAAAAAAGAGAAAATGAAAGAGGAGGGCAAATATGTGCTGATGTCTGAAACATGAAAACAGTGTTATCATAGAATCACAGAATCACAGAATGGCCTGGGTTGAAAAGGAACACAATGATCATCTAATTTCAACCTCCTTGCCACATGCAGGGTTGCCAAACACCAGGATGCCCAGAGCCACATCCAGCCTGGCCTTGAATGCCTCCAGGGATGGGGCATCTACAACCTCCATGGGCAACCTATTCCAGTGTTTCACCACCCTCTGTGTGAAAAACTTCCTCCTAATATCTAACCTAAACCTCCCCTGTCTCAGTTTAAAACCATTCCCCCTTGTCCTATCACTGTCCACCCTCATAAACAGCTGTTCCCCTTCCTGTTTATATGCTCCCTTCAAGTACTGGAAGGCTGCAATGATGTCTCCCCAGAGCCTTCTCTTCTCGAAGCTAAACAAGCCCAGTTGTAGGGAGTACCAGGTCCAGTATGGCTTCACCTCAGGTCGGTCCATCTATTACCTGGACTGGGAAGTTGTCCTCAACAGACTCCAGGAATGTCCTGGATTGTCTGCCACCTGCCATGCTACTATTCCAGCAGATATCCGGGTGGTTGAAATCCCCCATCAGGACAAGAGCTCAGGAGTGTGACATCTCCTGCAGCTGAAGCAAGAAGGGCTTGTCAGCAGGCTCCCCCTGATCAGGTGGCCTGTAGCAGACCCCAAGATAGGCCTAACAACATCGAAAATATGTTTGGAAGTTGTGCTACGACTGCATTCTAAATTAGAAAACAGTCTTTGCTATAAAATGATGTATGTTCATGTGCAGTATATAGGCACTGTAGGAAGCTTTCTCATATTTGGTTGTATAATCCAACTTGACTAGCTGAATATCTTCTGGCATTTATGAATGTGATGTGTATATTTGCAGCTGTATATTTTACCTGCACCTGCCTGGCTTTCATAATTCTGGTTCTGAATATGTAATCTCAGTGTTTTAAAAATAATGATAATAGATATCCTAGTTTAAAAAAAAAAAAAAAAAGTGTGTGGGGGGGAGTGCAGGTATGATCCCTCAGGAAAGAATAGCTAACGCATGCTATGTTCTTAATTTTCTAAATCATTGGACAGTGATAACGTGGGGCTGAGGTTGTGCTTGTGTCTTAACAGGAACAAGTCAGAGATGGGTACCAGCACAATGGGTCCAGTCATCTGACTCATCATTTGCTGTAACATGATCACAGCACTTTCATCTGCGGTTTGGGTCACCCTCGCCAATGAGACAGGACAAGGCACATTTTGCTTGTCAGCTGTGTCACCAAGGAACCAGAAGAACTGGAATTGTTGGGGTCAGTTAAAATGGACTATTGTTTGTACTTTAAAGAAACAATCATTAGTTCACTGTTAACTTCAGTTTAGCTGCTTATAGGAATGTTTCTGAACCATACACTTTTTTTTTATTAATAGAGAAGGGGGAGATGTGGGACAAAGAAAGTCATTACCTTGCTAATGAGTAAACAAGTTTAGCAGTAACTTGAGCCAGATGTAAACACACAGGTGCCTGGCTCCTAAATGTGACCAAATAGTTGTTGTGCAGGTATAAAAGGTTGTAAGCACCTACAGTTAAGGTGGTTCTTTGTTCTGCACCAGCAAGCAAATCCACGCCTCTCTTGCCACACCATCAAGGGAGCCCGCAGCTTTCTTGCCACAAAATTCCTTGAGAGTAGCGCTGCAGAGAAGGAGTTAGGGGTCCTGGTAAATGAAAAACTTAACATGAGCCAGCAGTGTGTACATGCAGCCTGGAAGGCCAACAGTATCCTGACCTGCATCAGAGAAGGGGTTACCAGTAGGGCGAAGGAGCCACTTCCGCTTTGCTCTGGTGAGGCCCCATCTGGAGAACTGCTTTCAGGCCTGAGGCCCTCTGTACAATAAACTTTTAGAGTTGCTGGGGCAGGTCCAGATGAGGATCATAAGGACAATCAGAGGACTGGAGCAGCTAGCTCTCTTATGAAGACAGGCTGAAGGCAGTTGGGCTTGTTCAGCTTGGAAAAGAGCTGAGGTCTCCACTCCAAGGAGACCTCATTATGGCCTTCCAATACTTAAAGGGAGCTTTTGAACAAGAAAGAGCAATTTTTTTACATGGACTGATAGTGACAGGACAAGGGAAAATGGTTTTAAACTAAAAGAGGGGATTTCAAATAGGTTTCGGGGAAATTTTTTACTCAGAGGGTGATGAGGCTTCGGAGCAAGTTAATCAAAGAAATTATGGATACTCCATCCCTGGAAGTGTTCAACACCAGGTTAAATGGGACCCTGGGCAATCTGATCTTTTGTCTCACTTAGTGGTTGGCAACAAAATTATGATGGTGGCTGGAACAAGAGGATCTTAAAGGTTCCTTCCAATGCAATCCATTCTATGATTCTATGAAATGCAGTGTATATGGCAATGCATACAGCATAGCTGGTCTAATGAAAAAAATTAGTGATGGCACTAGTATGATGTACATCGTTGTGAGTTGAGATTTTTGCTAAAGGAATCTCATTTTTGAGGAAACAATGCATTTTGAAGGAAGGTAGGGAAAAATAGGACTCACTGTTAAACCTTTTAACCAGACATTGTGCATATAATTGCAAACTAAAACCCGAGACATAGTTGACTTCAGAGATTAAATTGACTGATTGAAGAAGGGAAAAATTAGGTTGGATATCAAGGGGAAGTTCTTCACTATGAGAGTGGTAAAGTGCTGGAACAGGCTGCCCAGGGGGGTTGTGGATGCCTCATCCCTGGCATCTTATCTGGCTTGTAAATCTGAGAGAAAGCTAGCAGCTTTCACTAGTAAAGACAAATGTTAAGAAAAGATTGATTATTCCAGCCTTTCTGTGTGTTATTACTCAATAATTACCCTGATCTCATTTTGCTGCTATGTGTCTATAGAAGCCTTTATCCTTTATTGTCGCCATTCAATTCCCATACTAATGGTAATTTCAGCTGAGCTTTGTCTTTCCTAATTCCATCTCTGCATTTCTGAGTATTATGTCTATATTTCTCTTAGCACCTTTTCTATATTTTTTTTTCTTTTTTTTCATTTCCCTTTTACATGATTCCTTTTGGCATTTAACTCAGTTAGGATGGCTTCCTGTTATGCCTACTTAATTATATATTACAGAATCTATCAGAATCATAGAATCACTCTGGTTGGAAAAGACCTCAAAGATCAGTGAGTCCAACCATGACCTAGCCATATTACCCTAACAACCCTCCACTAAATCATGTCCCTGAGCACCACATCAGAATGGTTTTTAAACACATCCAGGGGGATGGTGACTCAACCACCTCCCTGGGGAGCCTATTCCAGTGCTTAACAACCCTTTCTGTAAATAAGTTTTTCCTGATATCCAACCTAAACTTGCCCTGGCACAACTTAAGGCCATTTCCTCTCATCCTGTCACCTGTTACCAGTGAGAAGAGACCAACCCCACTCTCACTGTAAGCACCATTCAGATATTGGAAGAGAGCAATGAGGTCTCCCCTCAGCCTCCTTTTCCCCATACTCAACAGCCCCAGTTCCTTCAGTCTCTCCTCACAGGGCATATTCTCCAAGCCCTTCACAAGCCTTGTTGCCCTTCTCTGGACCTGCTCCAGCACCTCCATGTCCTTTCTGGACTTTCTGGAGCTTAGATTTTGTTGTACTATAGTTACAGTAAATTCTTTACCAGCCTTCCCATCATAACAATTTTTTTTCTGATTTGTAAGCACTAGATGTCAGCACCAGAGCACCTCACTTATTTAGACTCTCCAGTACAAGCAAAGAACTGTCTACAGAGTATTCAGAAAATCTTGCACCTTTGTGAATTGTATTCCTAATGGGATCAGGAGGTAGAAGTTTGTCATGAGCTTCTCCACCTCCTCATGAAATTCTGCACAAGATTTCAAGTTGTCTTTGGATTCCTGATCACAAATCGCTCAGCTTATATACATCACATTTGTGGCACATCATCTTCCTCCCACACTATACTGCAATACAAACAATCTATAGAAAGTATTCACTTTGTCAGCAAAATTTTGTGAATTTTCTTTGGCACAGATGTCAAACCATGCAACTAGTAATACAAGCACTCTATTAGCTACAGTGACAATATATGAAATAAGCAGAGAGCAGTAAGATGGGAAACAACAATCACTGTATCTATTGATATAATGTTGTAGAAGGACTAGAAACACGTAGTACAAAGCAAGTATCCTAGAATCATAGGCTTGGGTTGGAAGGGACCTCAAGGATCATCAAGCTCCAACCCCCTTGCCGCATGCAGGGCCACCAACCTCCGTATCTAATACTACACCAGGCTGCCCAGGGTCCCATCCAGCCTGGCCTTGAATACCTGCAGGGACAAGGCATCCACAGCTTCTCTGGGCAGCCTGTTCCAGCACTTCATCACACTCTTGGTAAAGTACTTCCGTCTGATATGCAACCTAAAGCTTCCCTCCTTCAACTTAAAACCATTTCCCCTTGTCCTTCCTTTACCTACCCTTGTAAGGAATTGTCTCCCTTCCTGTTTGTATGCTCCCTTTAGATACTGGAAGGCTGCAATTAGGTCACCCTGCAGCCTTCTCGTTTCTTAAGAAAACCACTCTAACATGGTGTCGTATTGCCCAGCTCTTTCAGATTTCAGAGTCACTATACTGTAATTCTCTGTCGTTTCCAAATGAAATAATGCTTCTGATTAAGGATTTACCACCACTCCTTAAAACATTAATCATATTCTAAATCTTCTTACAGCATAGAGAGATACCCTATTTATATGAAGAAAACAATTAATTGTTACTCCAATAAATATTTTAACAATCTATATGAAGTACAACAAACAGTTCCTATTAGACCAGTGTCATTAAAGCTCATACTTGTAGTTCAATTCCATAAAGAAATGCTTCATGAATAATATCCTTAAAATTGTTATACAAAGAAAAATTCTACTATCTACTCCTTTTTTCCTGGTATTATGCTCATTCTTCTAAAATTCCTCTTCCTTTTTTTCCTGGTATTATGCTCATTTTTCTAAAATTCCTCTATGACAAACATCATCAGATTTTCTAAAAAGTTGGAGTGAGTGTTACAGTAAATCATCAGTCCATTGAGATATTTGCCAAAAGTATGATTGTCAGATTGAGGGAGTTTTTCTTTCTTCCTGTCAGTCTTGTGTCTTCTTAGTTTATTTGAATGTATATTCTCAGCACATTCTAATTCTTTCTCATTGATGCCCCACTGGAATTTGCAGGCCGCACAATAGATGCTGTCCCTGTCTGTAGCCTTAGTTGACAGACTCAAGACAAAACAAACTGTAACCAGCTCAGAATCACAGTAAACTGATACCAGCCCAAAATGATGTTCTGTTACACACAAATAAAGGCTGTGGTATTTCACTAGTACTGCCAAACTCATATTTACTGTGGTATACAAGCTATACATAACTGATTAAAAAAATAAAAAAATAAAAAAAAAAGCACTCAAGACCACTGAATAAAAAAATAAAAAATAAAAAAACAACATTTATTTAACGATCCTTACCAAGAAGAAAAAAAAAAAAAAAAAAAAAAAAAAAAGATGAGAAGGAGGGGAGGGGAGATATCAGCATCTTTATTTTCTCACTAAATCAGATAGTACAAACAGTACCTGGCCAGTCATACGGTTTGTTTTGCTTAACTTGTGTATTAGACTTATATGTCAATAATTTGGTAGTGGGGGGTGACAAGGGTGTCCTCTGTAAAAAGACTCTGGAAGCCAATGCATATTAGATAAGAGCCAGTTCCAGCAAAAACAAGACCCACCACTAGCAAAAGCTGAGTCAATGAGCAACACTGATGAAAGCGTACTTCAGAAAAGGGAAGAAAACACTGTGCAGCAGCAGCTGGGAGAGAACAGCAAGAAAATGTAGAGAAGCAATCCTATAGACACTAAGATTAATGAAGAAGGAGGGGAGGAAGTGCTCCAGGCACTGGAACCGAAGTTCCCCTGCAATACGTGGGATACCTTGCTGGATGGGGCCTTAAGGAATCTGCAGCATGTGAAGAGCCTGTGCAGGAGCAGACTCTATGACAGAACTGCAGACCGTGCAGAGGAGAGCATGCTGCAGCAGTTCTTGAAGAACATTTCTTCAAATGTTTAGATTTGTTATGTGGAAAAGAAACGGAAACTGTCATAATGGCCAACCACTTGCTTCTTTGAGTTCTACTTTCTCTATTAGATGATATTTAGATATTATGCACTCAAGATTCAAGAGAGTTGTTTCCAAATTCATTTAATGTTTGTTTGTTGTTGTTGTTGTTTTACTTTATTTTAGTTGATTATTTATTACATTATATTTGCGAATTCTACAGTGGGTACCTCATTTTTCCTGTCCTTTCTATCAATAGTTAAAACATTTTTATTGTGTTTAATTAAATGATCTATTCTTGTGGGATATATCTTATTCATTCAGGTAAGTATCCTGATTAATTAGCTGTGACATAAAAAGTGGATTCTGCCATTTCCAGATAAAAAAAAATATGCTCTACATATTTATTTGAAAGACATGCTGTAGATTACTACCACCCGAAAAAGATCCTAATTCCTCTTTTCTGTTTTGCTTACACTAGTGTGCATACACACAAAAATATCAAATATTAGTACTCTATCTCAAGTAATGGGAGATCGTGAATCATAGAAAACATTTTTGGAGCAAGAGAATAATTTCCTAATCTGTTTTATTAAATATTTCTAGTATTCATTGTTCACCACATTAAGGAACAAAGACGCCTAAAACATGTATAGCTCTTCTTCTGGCTCTTCAAAACAGTGTTTGAACTTCTCCACTCTACAGAATTGCTTCTTATGAGATTTAACTACAAAAGATTTTCTTTCTATATTATTTATTTATTTTCATCTAACTTTTAAAGTTTTAGGCAAGGTAATATACAGTTTTACTGAGCACATGGTTTGGTATAAATCTTAAACATAGCAGCGTAATTTTCTTGGTCATATCTAGTCTTTGACATATCTGAAGATAATGGAACCCAATGAATTAGGAGATTCTCCAAGCAAATGAGATTTCTTACTAGGTCCACCCCAAAGGCTAGCAACTCCATCATAAAACAGTTTGTGAAAGGACGTAAAGGAAAATGGGAGACTTTTTCTGAGCTCCTATACAAAAATATGTATTTCACTGAAGTGTCAAAATGTCACAGGGGCTAGTGGCTCCCTGTAGCCTGAAGCACTGGGAGTATGGGGCTCCCACTCGGGCCATAAGAGCAGAGACTGACATGCAGGATCCATTCCACCACAGCAGTCAGGATCAGTGCAGCCAAGGACTCAAGGACAGCCTCAGTTCTAGGCATCAGATGGCTCCCTGGGGACAGAGATTGGCCAAGACTGGGCAGGTAGCTAAGCTTGCAGATGTGCTCAATTCAGTAGAGCCCACCTCTGAGCAAAGGCTAGGCTGTGGGCTAGTGGGGACTGGACTTGCTGAGGTAAGGGATAATGGCTCCAAGGGGTGAAATGGGGTTCTGGGCCTTGAGCAGGGTGGGAAGAGTACTGGAAGAGGCTGAACAAGGCCTGATTGCAATGGTTGCCTTCAACAACCTGTCATTAATAATCTAGGGACTTTGGTGTTCATCTCTCTCAGCTACTGCTTTCTGGTCGTTTTTGTTTGTTTGTTTCAAACACACATTCTCTTCTGGAATTTACTGGCAGTCAACATTAAAAACCAACCAACTGAATTCTAGATTGCAGAAGTTTGGTTCAGCAGCCAACTTAGATGGGGATACACTTCCAGCTTTTTCATAGGATCATATAATCATAGAATGGTTTGAGTTGGAAGGAATCTCAAGGATCATGTTCTGAATGCACTGCTGCAGGCAGGGTTGCCAATCACTAAACCAAGGACCAGATTAGGTTGTCCAGGGCCAACCACAACTTCTCTGGGCAGCTTGTTCCAGCACCTCAACACCCTCTCAGTGAAAAACTTGCCCCTGACATCTCATCTAAATCTCCCCTCCTTGAGCTTAAAATCCTTCTATGTTGTCCTATCATTATCAGACCATGTAAAAAATTACTGACTCCTCTGTTTACAGTCTCCCTTTTAAATATTGAAAGGTTGTAATGAGGTCCTCCCTTCAGCTTTCTCTTCTCCAGGATGGACCTAGAGAAGTCCAGCTCCTTCAGTCTGTCTTGATAGGAAAGGTGTGCCAGCCCTTTGATCATCTTCCTGGCTCTCCTCTGGACCCTCTCCAAAAGCAGCACATCTGTCCTGTCTTGGAGGCCTCAGATATGGATGCAATACTCCAGATGGAACCTCATGAGGGCAGTGTAGAGAATGACAATCACCTCCCTGCCCCTGCTGGCCACCCCTCTTCTGAAGCAGCCCAGGATTCTACTGGCCATTTGGGCTGCAAGCACACACTGTTGACTCATGGTAAGTTTATTATTTACCAGGATCCATAAACCCTTCTCAGCAGGGCTACTCTCAAGGAGTTCTTTTCAGTTTTAATAGTGTATTTTGGTCCTTGAGATCTTTTATAGAATCTTAGATAGAATCTTTTATAGAATAGCTTATCATATTCCACTTGATACCAAATTTTAAAGTTGCAAATCTCACACGCTTACATTTGACTTTCCTTAGTATCTCCTTATCACACACCATGTGGCAATGCATCTCTGAAAGTTAACACTATTCTACAGCAGAATAATCACTGAAATTCCATTCTAATATATAGATCTCCTGAAGACATATTTTATATTTCTGATTAGCTGAGTGATTTTTTTTTTATTTTTTATTATTATTATTGTTTTTTAATTATTACAGTTTTAGGTTGATTTGTATTCAAAACTATTAAATACTGGTCAAGCACATACTCTATAGAACTTTACTGTATATTGTTTATTGGATTTCCGAACTGCGGTTGATAGCTAGGGAAGAGATTCTAAACATCTAATAGTTCACTTAAAGAATGAAAAAAAATCATTTTAAATATCAGTATCAGAAAATATTTAACTGGGAAAAATCTCTAAATTATAATTCTATCAAATACAATTTTACTGTATGTTCATCAGGATCACTTTTCATTCATGTTTTAATTATTGTCAAGTTGAGAAAGACTAGCTGACAATTTTGATTGATGCTGGATTCTTCTCTTATCTGTTTTTTACCATCTCACTGTCAGTTCAGTCCTATAGGCAAACACTGAAATATATTCCTACTTTTTTTTCCTTTTAGCAAAGAATATTATGGCTTGAATGCTCTGTTTGCAACAGATCTCATTCAACACTTTAGTTACTTTTATCCAAATCTAAAGGTTCTAATCAATGTGTTTAAGTATCTGAGGGAGTAGGGCAAAGTGAAGATGGAATCAGACTTTTCTGAGGTATCTAGTTATATTCAGTGACAGAACTGGAAAGCAGGAAATTTTATTTAAATTTAAGAAAAAAAAATATTACTGGAATGATGGTGAAACACTGGAGCAGATTACCTGGAGTGTCATGGAGTACACACTCTTGTCCGTCTGGACACAATCTTTAGCAACCCTCTAGTTGACTGCCATGAGCACTGGAGATGGACATAATAGCTCCAGATGTATCTTCCAACCTCAACTATTCTGTGATTTTATATCTCAGCATGCTTTTCATACTCAGATGTCTTCTTCATTCTGTTTATTTGTTTTGGAGGAACTGATATGGTAAAATTAATATGAATTTTAGAAAGATAGAAACTGATGTGTTTTTTTTTTATTATTATTATTTTCGAGAGATTTGACTGGATGAAGTATATTTAGCTGATGTCTAGTCATAGCACAAAGCATTCTTCTAAATTCTGTTCCTTGGTGTCCACCATGGTAAAATATTCAACTCTTGATTTGCCATTGGGTTTCTTCTATTACTGTAGCTTTACATGTTGTTTGTTTTGTTTACTTTTCATTCAAAAATGTTAAACGGAGAGCTAGTCAGGCATTTACTTCATAGATACAGTTTGTATGTGCATATTCTTTACTGGTATCTATACTATAAACTTGATCTTCAGATCCTTTACAAGTTGTTTCTTGTTTTTAGGTCCAGCAGAACACTTCTTCTCATCAGTTCTTCGGTCACATGTGTTGGGAATTTTTGCTCAAGTGCTTCAGAGACCTCCTGAACTGATTGTACCCTTCTGTGTTTTCCCTCCAACACTTATTGGAGTGGCTGAATTCACCTGTGAGGATGAGAACCTGCAAATGTGATGTTTCTTCCAATGGTCCGAAGAAGGCCTAATGTACTTATTCCTAATCATGCAATCTGTATCAGACACCTGCCACATCACCCACCTTAGTCTACTCACTAATCTTGAACCACAGGCTCTCAGCTGCTTCGTCACTTATCACTAGGCACTGCTCCATGCATTCCCACATCTCTTTGACATACAGTGAGACTCTCCCTCCTTGCCATGCTGTCCTGCTCTTCTTAGGGAGCCTTTATACACAGCAGCACTTCAGCCATGTTGACTCTTCCACTATTACAACCTTGAAAAATGGTACCAAACGTAGTACAACACTGTACATATTCCCCTCTAGAACGCCTCTGGTACTATTGTCCCACAAATTGTGCTTGGACGGGTTTCAGAGAGTGTCCTGTGTAACATAAAGAAAATATTTCCAGGAGCATGTTGCTAATAATTAACAGTTAACTAATTGTCAGTCACCACTCCACTTGCAAACTCATTCTATTTAATTTTATACATGCAACAGAGATATATCCCCTTCTCAGGGGGAGGTTATTCTACACTCTATTGCAGAATTCAGATCTTGCTTTCAGTACTTCTCTCTTACCATTAAATCAAATCATTCAAAGTGAAATAAACTCCAGTAGACAAGATAGAAATATCAGAATTATTTTCAAGGCAGCAGCTGAGACTTCTCACACTGTAGATCTAAGTGCATTCATGACCATGTTTTGACTACTTAGCTGCACAACTGTATCTTTCCTGAGACAACAATTATGCAAACTGTGAAGAACTGATGGCATATCCTTAACAAATACCCAAGCCTCTACTCTTACAGCCCTGAAATGACGAGAATCTAGGAAAACAATGCTGATAGTTTTAGGATTCTACACAGTGTTGCATACAAGAAAAGACCTCCTCAAGTCTAACATCTGTCACAGAATCACTGAATTGAAGGAGTTGCAAGGGACCTCTAGAGATCATTGAGTCCAACCCCCCTGCTAAAGCAACTTCTCTACAGTAGATCCCACAGATGGGTGTTCAGAGGGATCTTGAGTATCTCCAGAGCAGGAAAGTCCACGATCTGTCTGGGCAACCTGTTCCAGTGCTGTGTCACCCTTACTGTAAAGAAGTTATTTCACATGTTTGCATGGAACTTCCTACGTTCAAATTTTAGGCCATTCCTATGTCCTCCTTGTCCTATCACTGCACACCACTGAGAAGAGCCTGGACTCATCCAATTGCTTGCCTTTAGATATTTCTGAACAGTAAACAGATCCTCCCTCAGTCTTCTTTTCCCCAGACTGAACAGACCCAGCCACTCCTGGCATTGAATGTGCAATTAATATTTAGAAATAGCTTAATATGTTAAAAATAATTATTTGTATTTCCTACTCCTTCTGCATGCTCACCATTCTTATGCAGAGTAGTCATCAGTCCGTCTCATCTTGTCTGGGAGGGAAGGGGTGACTGGATTTGAGACATACTAAGCACACCTCAGAAAGTCAGGATTATTATTATTATTATTATTATTATTTTGGTTTATTTACACAGTCACTCAATTTATTCCACAGAAGTCACTTCTGTGTACATTTTCAACAATCAAAGCAAAAGTAATCACCGTGGACTAAGGTAGCAGACTTTCTGATACTGTGAATTTTGCTACATAAACATTTATGTATAGACTTAATATGACATTATCATTGCTTCTGTTTGCATCTGAAACTAAAACAGTAGTGATGTCTCATGCAAAGAATAAGCAGTAATCTCTATTTGAGAATCTAAATTTGTTTTATTTTTCTAAGAGAATATCTGTTCTAAAGACCTTCTATTTAAATTGACCACCTCTAGATCAAAAAAGAATTTTAACAGACTTTGCATATTCTGTAAATGTTAAACATATCTGTTATTTATAAATGAAGCAAAATTGTTATTTTTGATAAATTTGGAGGAAAACATGAAAATTGGAAAAAAAAAATCTTTGTTGTTAATAAAATACATTTTATTCAAAACACCAGCTCAACATAACAGTGTATTCCAAGATGTTTATCAACAGATGACAAGCCTTTTGTAATGCCAGATATGTATGTATCTTGCACCGGAAGCATACTTTGTTATAAAGGTGTAAGTACTGCTAGTGTACCTATAAATGAGTACTTAATCCTTAGGTCAGTTACCAACATGTTAGCCATGTGTCATGCAGGCGAACAATTGTTTAACTACAATAGGAAAAAGAACATCCTAGTTACTATATGATTTTCTTTTAATTACAAGATTCAAACATGGAGCATGTGCAGCTGTCCCTAAGATTTGTTGAATATCTGTGTTTCTAAACATTTATTTCCCAATCTTCAAACAATGTAATTCTGTAAAAAGAGGAATCCAGCTAATTTTAAAAAATTGTCAAGGTTTGTAATGAAAGATAGTTCTACAACTGATAGAAAATGGTTCACAAAGAATACTGTTGAAGACAAAAACGACAACAGTTAGGTTCTGTGGAGAAAATGTATCTTAAGATTTAAATCAGGAGTGGAGTATAAATTATTCTGAGAATGATGTGTCCAAATAATTACTTTGTTTTTCAGCTAGGAAAACTGACATCTAAGAGGAAGTCTGGGCACCCAGTTGAGGCATATAGCCCATTCAAATCAGTATTGACAAAACCAGCGTATAAAGTCCTCCATCATCAAAACAGTCAGTATTAGCCAGCAGAAAGAACTGTGTGCTTGAAAGATATTTTCCAGTATCATGGTATTTTTCAAGGTTTTATTTGGATACTTTTCTATGGAACAAGAGTACTGTGTTGGAAATTATGTTCTTTTAGGCAGTCTCTATGAGGGCAGTGTTTATAATCACATTCTATCCAGCTCGATTAATAGGCATAGCCTCTACATACTTTGCTAATCAGACTCCCTCATCAACACAGGCATCCGAATAATACTGTCTTAAATACTGCACAGATTTAGGACAGATACAGTCAACTTAGCAATGATCACAGGAAAAAGAAGAAAAAAAAAAAAAAAAAGACTGCACTAATTCAAAAAAAATATCTCTCAGAAACCTCAAGTAGATACAAAATCTCTGTTTAAAAAAAAAAAAAACACAAAAAAAAACAGATTAAGTACTACGGCTGTTTTATTTGTTTTCCAAGATTGGACTCACTTTTATGATTTATCTGTTCTGGGACTGTTTTGGGATAGTCACAGAATGATATGGGTTGGAAGGAACATAAAAGAACATTTAGTTCCAACCCCCATAGCCAGAGGTGAAATCTGATCTTCAAAAACCTCACCCAGCCTATCTCAGCTTCTCTCCTTTTTTCTCCCTACCCCAGACTCCCATGATATCTCATTTTAAACATTTTTAAAATTTCCCTAGTGCTTTCTTTGTAGTTAGAGAGAAACAAAATTAAAGAAACTGTGTTGTGAATTCATGGTCAATAATATGGTGTGTCCTCTTCATTCAGAACTCAAAAGGATAACCAACTAATTCAAAGACTCTGCTCTTTTCATGATTTATTATTTCAGAATGTAATCAGCCACAGTCATTAAAAATCTCACAGCACTTCCCATGGAGGTAGTAATCATGATTATTAAGTGTTGACAATGGACGGGTTTTATACCAGACACAAACTTCCAGCTTCTCATTTCTTATGTTTTATAAATATTTACTATGCTAAATACATTCCTTAAATACCGGGAAGACAATTTTAGAGGAAATAGAAGGAATAGTTTTCTATTAATATGTAAGGTTAGTTGACATGTTAAATATTTAATGTTTTGAAAACAAACACCTTTCCCCCACGCTCCAATCCCCCCCCAGTGAATAATATTTCAATACTGTTAATGTCTGAATTTTCATTAAAATACCACACAGTTTTATTTTAATATATATATATATATTTTTTCCCCTGGACATCCTAAGGATAAAGCAATTAAATCTAGCTACTCGCTATCATTTCCTTGGCTGGTTATTCACAGAATGTTAAGTACAATGTCCTCTGAATGTTTGTTCTATATTACATCTTCCATTTAATGTGTATTTTTTCATTATATATATTTTTTATTTTTCCTTTTTTATTATATTTGTACCTCCCTATTTTTCATTCCCTCTTAGTTTTCCTATTAATTAACTCATAGTCTCATTCTTTTTCAAATGATCGTACAAATTGAACTAATTTGGTTTTACTGTTATTGCAACTGCGCATCAATTTTAATTTATTTTATACCATCTCTAGCACTTAATCCCTTGAGGTTTTAAACTCAGTATGCAGAATGAAGAACTGCCTCTTCTAAAAGAAGTAACTTCTCCATGGTATTTATTAATTGGAGTATATGCAATCCACATCTATGGCCTATATGCCCCAGCTAATGGAAGCCTGGCAAGAACACTTTCTTTAGCAATGATTCTAACCTCCAACTTATTTTTGGAGAAGCAGCACAAAGTTAACAGCAGTGAAAAAGAATGTGCAGTAGCAAAACAGTGTCAGAAATAACATAAAATTCAACACTAATTAATTACTGAATTTTGTGTTTTTATGTGTGTGCATTCAGTAGGTTCCTCTATCTCATATGAAATCAAGGTAAGTTTTGGACTCAGAAGGAATCAGTATTTTGAATACTGTGCTAAAAAAGGGCCTATACCTATAATATTCAAAGTAAAGTAACGAAGACTATCTTTTTCTTCATTCTTGATTACATTTTTAGCTGTTACCCCTGATATTAATTTTATTCTGCCTTGATAACAGATTATTAAAAAAAAAAGAATCCTGAAAAATGAATCTCTAAATCAGTGATAATTCTCTGATTATCTATTCAATAACAATCTTTCAATTATTGAGTAATGAACAGTTTTAAACTCAACTCATTCATCTGTGTATACTCTGCAACACAGAGGTATATTTGCAAAAAAAGAGTAGACAGCACTTCTTAGCAGTTCTATAGTTGAATATTTAGGTTGTAGTTTTAAATAAATCACTGTAATTGTAATATGAGTGAAAGCTGAAGTAACATCTGAAAAGCTGTTGTATTTTTTAAACCTAGGTATACTTCATTGATTGCTAAACAGCCCATGTTGTTTAATTCCTGTCAAAACTAATAACAAACAGGGCTTTCATCCAAAAATCTGGGGAGTGAAGTCAGAGGAGATTGTTTGATCACTCCAAGAGATCAGCCTTTGATCAGCCAACTAGTCCTCCACATTCTTCAGAGATCCATCTATTTGCCACAGATAGGTACCTACTGCTATACAAGGTGTGACCTTTAGTTTCTTAGACATCTTCATAGGGCTAGAATATTTAAGACCTGATAAGATACTCATGCTTTTGAAGTAGGTGAAGGGCAAGAGAAATACCGTGGGGCATTTCAAATGGTGGTAGATAGCTATGTGTAGGCTATTAAACTACATCCTAGATTTCCATTTATTACAGTGGGAGTTTAGATACCAAATTCTCATGGCAGTTCTCATGTTTAATGGTGTAGACATAATCCACAATTTGTGTAGATCTACAGTTTGAAACAGATTGACTGTATTGGATTGATCCAGCCTAGATATAGATGTCAATGTTGTTTCAATATCTGTGATATGCCACCTGCTGCTCCTTTAAGCATTACCAGGATATCAAGCTGCTCATAAAGTGTAGTGCATTCTCATGATTGTTAGGCCATGTCTTTCCATCTCTGTGCAAAAGTTACTAGAGAATCAAATTGTATTAGGCATCTATGGTTAGGAATCACATCCTTGTTCAGTCCAGTTTTATTCCAGATTAGCCGATGATGAGCAGAGACTTACCTCAGTTCCACCTGAGAACTAACTGCCATTTCAGAGCTTTGAACTAGGTTTTCCGGGGAGTTAAACAAGGTTTAAAGGGAGAAGGCTGTCATAGCAAGCCTGCCCATGGCAAGGCACAGGATAGCATAGCTAAGTTAGAGGCACACGTAGCTAGTAACTTGCTTCATCTTATGATTAATATACTAGGCTGCAAGCTGGCTGGGCTCATCACCAGGGCTTTAAACAAGAACTGCTGGGGAAAGGGAATGTATTGGTGAGTGATACAGAAGAGTCAGGGAACAGTGTTGCTTTAGGAAGTAGTGGGGGAAAAGGTCAGATTTATCCCAGAGGTTTCTGGAAGGGCTCCTCCAAGAAGGTAATGCAGCTGAAGTGCCCTATACCAATGCAGGCAGCATGAGAAATAAGCAGGAGGAATTGGAAACTGTGGTGCAATTTGAAAAATACTGTGTTATTACGGAAATGTGGTGTGATGACTCACATAATTGGAATACAATGATTGAGGGCTATGAGCATTTTAGAAAGAATAAGGAAGGTAAGAGGGGTGGGGAAGTTGCTCTCTATACAAAGTATATATAGACTGCAAAGAGTTCCCTCTAAAAAAAAAACAGTCAGGAACAGGCTGAGAGTTTGTGGGCTAAGATTAAAGATGTGATCAATGAAGGACAGCTGATGGTCAGAGTCTACTACAGGCCGCCTGATCGAGGAGAGGCTGTTGACAAGGCCTCCTTGCTTCAGCTGCAAGAGGCATTGCACACACAGGCTATCATCCTGAAGGGGGATTTCAACCACCCAGATATCTGCTGGGGAAACAGCACGGAGAGTTGCAAGCAGAGACACTTGGAGTCCGCTAAGAACAATTTTCTGGTTCAGATGTTGGACAGACTCCTTTGATCGCTGATCTCAGCTGCCTTGGAGCCGTCCCAGACAGATTAGCAGCGACCAACCGCGTGGTTCAAGGGCATTTCGGATGGTTCCTTCACTCAGGGAATCCCGGAGCTAACGAAGCAGCCCAGCAGCTCTCGCAAGAGCAGCTGACGCAGCGCGTGGGCATTGCCTGGGCAACAGTGCTGCATTCACACCCCCATGCCTTGAAAAAGCCTCGAGGAGGGCAACAGCGTGCCGCTGCCCACCAGACAGAAAAAGGAGGGGTCGGGTCTGTAAATCACGTGGCTTCCTGTACATTTCTGGTAAGTATTCTGCTTAGCCATGGCCGCGCCCTGGCGGAAGGCTGCTGCCAGAAATAATGAGGTGACCCAGACAGAGGTCCCATGCTCTCACAAAAGGAAAGCAGCAGCCAAGAAGACTGTGGAAACCCAGACTGAGGCCCCGCGCACATATGAAAGGAAGGCTGCTGCCAAGAAAAATGAGGATACTCAGACTGAGGTACCAAACCAAGATGCTGGTATGCAGTTCCCTGACTGTAGTGAGTGCCAGAGGCTGGCACTACAGGCCTTTGCAGTCCTAGGTGAGGGAGGCAGTGATTGTGTACGATGTGACCGGGTAAACTACTTACTCAGCCTTGTGGTAGACCTAAATGATGAGGTGGAGAGACTGAGGAGCATAAAGGAATGTGAGAGGGAGGTTGATTGCTGGTACCAAACCCTATCAGCCCCTCGATCTAGGCAGCCAGACGAGGCTCTGCACAGAGTAAGTCACCCCCTGCCACCTTGTAAACAGGTGACAGAGGGGAACCAGCATGCAGACAGTGTTCCTGCTGCAGTGAACCCACTATCCTCTCTTCCCCCCAGGAACAACGGCAAAGAATCAGGGGATGCAGGGCAGTGGCATAAGGCCCCTGCTTGGCAATGCAGGCGTGCCCTCCCAGTGAGTCACTAGCCCCCCCAGAAGCCCTCGCGAAACAGGTACAGTGCTCTGCAGGGACAACTGGACAATGGTGGTGATGACGGTTCTCCCCAGTTGGTGGTGTTACCAAAGTCTGACCAGTTTTCACCTAGCATTAAAACTTCATCAACTAGGAAAAAACGACGGGTCATTGTCATTGGTGACTCTCTGCTGAAGGGAGCAGAAGGGCCAATATGTAGACCAAACCCTCTACACAGGGAGGTCTGCTGCCTCCCGGGAGCCCGGGTTAAGGATGTGAGGAAGAAACTTCCTTCCCTAGTCAGGCCCACAGATTACTATCTCTTGCTGTTGTTTCAGGTTGGTAGTGATGATTTAGGCAGAACTTCCCTAAGGACTCTGAAAAAGGATTTCAGAGCCCTGGGGAGACAGCTAAAGGGTTCAGGAGCACAAGTTGTGTTCTCTATCCCTCTATCCCTCCAGCTATAGGGAAGAATGAGGGACTTGATATAATGAGTCAACAAATTAATACCTGGCTCAGAGCTTGGTGTGCCCAGCAGGCATTTGGGTTTTTTGACCTCTGCTCTGTTTGCAAGAGCCTGGGACAGCTAGTAGACGGTAGGAGTGGCTTCTCCCACTGGTTGAGAAGGGTCTTAAGACACGAGTTGGGTAGGTTCATTCAGAGAACTTTAAACTAGGTATGAAGGGGGTTGGGGGTGTAACTGGGGTTACCAATATGGAGCCTGAATGTAACGTCCCTGTGCTTGAAGGAGAGGGATGTGCTTGTAAGACCCCATGGTCTTGTGCCTTGGTGAAGGAGGAGGATGACTCATCCCTTTGTAGGAAGAACACAAGGGTTGGTGTGCGGTTGGTGGCTGTGGAAACACCTGAGTGTGGTCATGAGGGTATTAGGGTTACTGCCACTCGCAAGGAGACCAAGCTCAGATGCCTTTACACTAATGCACACAGCATGGGTAATAAACAGGAGGAGATGGAGGCCATTCTGCAGTCGTAAAGTTATGATATAGTTGCCGTCACGGAAATGTGGTGGAATGATTCCCACAGCTGGAGTGCAGTGATGGAGGGCTTACCGGCTTTTCAAAAGAGACAGGCTGGGTAGGAAAGGCAGTGGTGTAGCTCTCTATGTTAAAAAAAGACTATGAATGTGTGGAAATTAATAATGTTGATGATAGGGTTGAGTGCGTATGGATCAGAATAAAAGCAAAGGCCAACAAGACTGATGTTATTGTGGGAGTCTGCTACAGGCCAACCACCCAGGATGAAGAGGTGGACGAGAGGCTTTATAAACATTTGGGTGAGGTCTCTAGGTCACTCCCACTTGTTCTGGCGGGGGACTTCAATTTCCCAGACATCTGCTGGAATTATAACACAGCTGACACGGAACAGTCCTGGAGGTTCCTAGAGTGTGTGGGTGATGACTTCCTGACACAGCTGGGAGGGAAGCAATATCCTAGACCAGCTGTTTGTTAGCAGAGAAGGTCTGGGGGGGGATGTAAAGGTTGGAGGCCGTCTGGGGCAAAGTGATCATGAGATGCTAGATTTCTCGATTCTTGTTGAACCACGGAGTGGAGTCAGCAGAACTGCCACTTTGGACTTCCGGAGGGTGGACTTCAACCTCTTTAGGACCATGGTTGAGAGGGTCCCTTTGGAGGTAGTTTTGGAGAGCGTGGGAGCCCAGGAAGGCTGGGAATACTTTAAGGAAGTAATTTTAAAAATGCGGGAGATGACCATCCTCATGTCACAGAAGACAAGCTGATGGGCAAGGAGGCTAGACTGGCTGAACAGAGACCTCTGTCTGGATCTCAAGAACAAAAGGAAAGTTTATGGTCTCTGGAAGAGTGGGCAAGCTACTTATGAGGATTACAGGTATGTAATGAAGTTGTTCAGAGAGAAAATCAGAAAAGCCAAAGCGCAGCTAGAACTGAGCTTGGCCACTAAAGCAAAGGAAAACAGTAAATGCTTTTATAAACACATTAACAGCAAGAGGAAAGCTAGGGAGAATCTCCATCCCTTGTTGGATGCCAAGGGCAACCTGATCACCAAGGATAGGGATAAGGCTGAGGTACTTAATGCCTTCTTTGCCTTAGTCTTTAATAGTAAGACTTGTTGCTCTCTGGGAACACAGCCCCCTGTTCTGGCAGGTAGGGATGGGGAACAGAATAAGCCCTTCATGATCCATGACAAGATAGTTTTGGACCTGCTGCAAAAGCTGGATGCTTACAAGTCCACGGGGCTGGATGGATTACACCCTAGAGTGCTGAGGGAGTCGGCAGATGTGGTTGCCAAGCCACCCTCCATCATTCTTTGGCAGTCCTGGCTAACCGGGGATGTCCCAGTGGATTGGAAACTGGCAAATGTGATGCCCATCTTCAAAAACAGCCGGAAAGATGATCCTGGTAGCTACAGGCCTATCAGTCTTACCTCGGTGCCCAGGAAGGTTATGGAATGGATAATCTCAGGAACCATCATGGACCAATTAAAGGTCAACCAGGGGATCAGTCCCAGTCAGCATGGGTTTACAAACGGTAGCTCCTGTCTGACAAATCTGATTTCATTCTATGTCAAGGTGACCCACTTAGTGGATGAGGGTCAGGCTGTCAATGTGGTCTACCTGGACTTCAGTGAGGCCTTTGACACTGTCCTCCACAACTTTATCGTGGAGAAGTTGGCTGCCCATGGTTTGGATGGGCGTACGCTCCGCTGGGTGAAACACTGGCTGGATGGCTGGGCCCAAAGAGTTGTGGTCAGTGGAGTTAAATCCAGTTGGTGGTCAGTCACAAGCGGTGTCCCCCAAGGCTCAGTGCTGGGGCCGCTTCTGTTTAACATCTTCAATGATTATCTTGGTGAGGGGATTTAGTGCACCCTCAGTAAGTTTGCAGACGACGGCAAGTTGGGAGAGAATGTTGATCTGCCTGAGGGGAGAAGGGCACTACAGAGGGACCTGGATAGACAGAATCGATGGGCCAAGGTTCATGGCATGCATTTCAATAGGGCCAACATTTTGGTCACAACATTTGGTCACATTTTGGTCACAACATCCCCAGGCAACCCTACAGGCTTGGGGAGGTGTGGCTGGATAGCTGCCTGATGGAAAGGGACCTTGGTGTACTGATGGACAGTCGGCTGAACATGAGCCAGTGTGCCCAGGTGGCCAAGAAGGCCAACGGCATCCTGGCTTTATCAGGAATGGGGTGGTGAGCAGGACTAGGGAACTCATCCTGCTCCTGTACTTGGCACTGCTGAGGCCTTGCCTCAAGTACTGTGTTCAGTTTTGGGCACCTCAGTACAGAAAGGACATGGAGGTGGTGGAGCAGGTCCAGAGAAGGGCAACAAGACTTGTGAAGGGTTTGGAGAATATGCCCTGTGAGGAGAGACTGAAGGAACTGGGGCTGTTGAGTATGGGGAAAAGGAGGCTGAGGGGAGACTTCATTGCTCTCTTCCAATATCTGAATGGTGCTTACAGTGAGAGTGGGGTTGGTCTCTTTTCACTGGTAATAGGTGACAGGACGAGAGGAAATGGCCTTAAGTTGTGCCAGGGGAAGTTTAGGTTGGATATCAGGAAAAACTTCTTTACAGAAAGGGTTGTTAAGCACTGGAATAGGCTCCCCAGGGAGATGGTTGAGTCACCATCCCCCTGGATGTGTTTAAAAACCATTCTGATGTGGTGCTCAGGGACATGATTTAGTGGAGGGTTGTTAGGGTAATATGGCTAGGTCATGGTTGGACTCACTGATCTTTGAGGTCTTTTCCAACCTGAGTGATTCTGTGAGACAGCCTGGTCTGCAGTGTCCATGCCCCAGTTAAGTTCTTGATCTCACAAAATGTAGGCCTGGCAAAGAGTAGAGTCAGGACCCTAAACTTCAGGACAGCAAACTTCAGGTTGTCTAAAGAATTTTTGGATGAGATCCCCCTAGGATACTGTCCTTAGGGAGAAAGAACATAAGAGAACATAAGAGAGCAGGCAGCACTTTAAGGAAGCCTTTCTGAGAGCACAAGAGCTCTCCATCCCCCAGAATAAGAAATGAGGTGGAGGAGGCAGGGAACTAGAATGGCTGAGCAAGAATCTGCTGGTCTTACTGAGGAATAAAAAGGAAAAGTAGAAGCAGTAGAAGCAAGGATGGGTGACCTGGGAAGAATATAGGGATGCTGTCCAAATGTGCAAGGATAGGATCTGGAAAACCAAGGCATAGATTAAATTGAACGTGGCAGGGGATGTGAAAAACAATAAAAAGGGATTTGTTCGAGACAGTGGTCAGAAGACATGGGAAAAGGAGAGTATGCCCCCTCTGATAAATTAAAATGGAGAGCTGGCCTCCTCACATATGGAGAAGACTTAACAAGTTCTTTGGTTCAGTCTTCACAGCTAGTCAGGCTTCTCATTCTTCTTAAGCCCTGGCTCTTCTAGGCGGGGTTGCCAAGACACTCTCCATAATATTTGAAAATGTCGTGGCTGTCAGACTAAGCCCCCAGTGACTAGAAAAGTGGAAATATCACTACCATTTACAAGAAAGGGAGAAGGGAAGATCCTGGGAAATACAGGCTATTCCTGTAAGAGTCGTTAAGGCACAGACAAGACAAGGAGGTGATCCAAGATAGCCAACATGGCTTCACCACGGGCAGATCATACCTGACTAATCTGGTGGCCTTCTCTGAGTGATGGCATCGGTGGACAAAGAAAGGGCAACAGATCATCTACCCGGGCTTCTGCAAGGCCTTGAACATGGTCCTGCACCACGTCCTTTTCACTAAAATGAAGAGATATGGATTTGAAGGCTGGACTATTAGATGGATAGAGAATTGGTTGTATGATTGTAGCCAGTGTTGTGGGTAATGGCTTTATATCCAGTTGGAGGCTGGTGATGAGTGGTGTCCCTCAAGGATCCATCCTGGGACAAGTGCTCTTCAACATCTTTATCAATCACATAAATGATGAGATTGAGTGTACCCTCAGCAAGTTTGCTGATGACACTAGACTGAGGGGTGCAGCTGACACAATAGAAGGGAGGGACACCATACAGAGGGTCCTGGGCAGGCTCAAAAGGTGGGCATACAAGAACCTAATGAGTTTTGAAAAGGCCAAGTACAAGGTCTTGAACTTGGGTCGAGGCAATTCCAGGAATGTATACAGATTGGGAAAAGAACTAATTGAGAGTATCGTTGTGGAGAAGGACTTAGGGGTTTCTGATGAACAAAAAGCTGGACATAAGCCAGCAGTGTGCTTTTGCAGCCCAGAATGCCAACTGTAACCCAAGCTGCATCACAAGATGGGTGGCCAGCAGGATGAGGGAGATGATCGTCCCTCTCTACTCTGTTATTGTGAGGCCCTATTTGGAGTTCTGGGGGCCCCTAGTATAGGAAGGATGCACACTGTTGGAGCTGATCCAGAGGAGGGTCATAAGGTTGATCAAAGGACAGGAGCACCTCTCCTATGAACAAAGATTGGAGGACTTGGGCTTGTTTAGTTTGGAGAAGTCTCTAAGAAAATCTCATTGTAATCTTCTAGTACATGAAGAAAGCTTACAAGCAGGAGGAACACCAACTTTTTACATGGTCTGATAGTGTTAGAACAGGCGGGAATGTTTTTAAACTAAAAGATGGTAGATTTCATTTAGATGTTAGATATATTTTGTTTTTCTCTGAGTTAGCGGAACAAGTTGTCCAGAGAAGCTGTGGATGCTCCATCCCTTGAGGGATTCAAAGCCAGAATGGATGGGATGCTGGACAGCCTCATCTAGTGGTTGGCTCTAAACACTAAAAATTTTTAAACATCATAAACAGTAAACATTTTCCACAGCAACAGGCGTTGAAAAAAATGATTTTTAAGGTTCCCTTCAATTTAAGCCATTCTTTGATTCTATTATTCTATGATATAAGTACTTGTCTGGATCTAATCTTTAATCATTTGTTGACACAGGACATTGCTGTCATTTTAATAGATTAATGAAATCAACTACTTTCTAGTCATTGTTGTACATGCTTTGAATATTTTCAAAGCTTTTATACCTCCTAACAACAACAACAACAACAAAAGACAGAGAGAGAGAGAGAAAAGTACGAAGGAAGAAAAAGGAAGGGGTACCAGCACTTTGCCATGCAATCCAGCCAGCCCCGGCCTCACTGCAGGGCGCGCCGTGGGCCGCGTGCTCTGGGAGAGGGGAGAAGGGAGGAGAGCTAGTAGATGGGTTTAACAAAAGGAGCACAAAGGAACACACCAGCAACGATCTGAGAAGGAACAGTAATTTACTAAATCCAACAAAATCAAACAAAATGAGAGAGAGAAGAGTACCCAAAGCACTAGGGAAGCACGTGCTCTTCTCCGCAACGAGCTGAGCCAGCCCCAAGGGAGGGACAGACGCCCGGGGTGCTGTCCAGAGCTCCACCTCACTTCCTCTTTGTGCCAAGTCCTCAGGGGATGCCGCCCCTCCTATCAGAACACTCAAAATGCCCATAAGAGGCAGTAAATGGAACTAGAACATTAACTCTTTAACTTCCACTGGTTCACATGATGTTCTGATGTGGAATACTGACAACAGAAAATCACCAAACCACAACACCCTGCTTTCCTGGAAGTGGCCAAATATTTCCTGCCAATGGGAAACATGATGCATAACACAATTGCTCACCACCTGAAGACTGACGCCAGGCAGTCACATAGCAGCAGCTGCCCTCACTGGCCAACTCCTCTCAGGTTTTTTGTTTGTTTGTTTGCTTTTTCACATGATGTCCTATGGTATGAAGTATCCTCTTGGTCAGTTTAAGTTAGCTGTCTTGTTTTCTCCTCTCTCAGCTCCTTTGCTGGCAGGGCAGTATGAGAAGCTGAAAAACTGAAACATCCTTGACACTGCTTACCAAAAATGAAAACATCAGTGTGCTATCAGTGCTGTTTTTCACCTAAAGCCAAAACATAGCATCACACCAGTCATGATGAAGAAAATCAACTCTGTCCCAACTGAATCCAGCACAAAACATGCAGTGTACTGCAGTTTATGTATTTGCTGAACTTTTATTATATATGTAGTGTTGTACTCTTTTACTCTGCTGTTACTTTTTAAGATGGATGTCTAAATTTTTTTATCTTTGATGCAATCATTAGAGTGAAGCCTATATGCTGAAATAGTTCACCTATTTAAAATAACACAATTGAAATACTTACAGAGATTAAAATAACTTTGATAATAGTTAAAAGACAGAAGGAAATAATCCTAGAAGTGATTAATTATCAATTATGCTACTTAGTATAGTAGCCTATGACTTAGCTTTGTTGAATGTCATGTGATTGGACATCTATCTAGCTCATCCAGATCCCTCAGCAGAGCCTTCCTACTCTCAAGAAAATTAACACTTCCAACTAACTTGGTGTCATCTTCAGAATTACTAGATACAATTAATCCCTGCATCAAAATTGTTGAAAAAGATATTAAACAAACTTGGCCCTAATACTGAGCTCTTGGGAACTCCACTTGTAACTAGTCACCACTAAGTGGATTTAATTCCATTCACAACTACCCTTTGGGTTTGGTCTTCCAGTTTTTTACTCACTGAACAGTACTTCTGTCATGACCAGTTAGTTTTTCCAGGAGAATGCTCTGTGAAACAATAGCAAATACCTTGCTAACATTCAAGCACTTGAAATCTACAGCCTTTCCCTCATGTACTAAATGGGTCATTTTATCATACAAGGAGATCAGGTTAGTCAAGAATGACTTGCCTTTCATAAACTCATGCTGACTAGGTTTTATCACCTGATTGCCCTGTAGGTGCTGTGTGATGACACTCAAGATGATATACTCAGAGACATCAAGGTCAGATTGACAGGTCTATAATTCTCTGAATCCTACTCTCTCCCCTTCTTGTACGTGAGTATCACATTCACCATCCTCCTGTAACTGGGACCTCCTCAGCTAGCCACGACTGCTGGTAAATTATTGAAAGTAGCTTGGTAAACATTTCTGTCAGCTTTTTTGGCACTTGGATGGATCTCATCCATCCACATGGATCTGTGGAAAACAGCTATGCTACAAACCTGAGCTGCATTGAGATGAAGAGATAAGAATCTTTAGCAATAGCTCCTTTTGTGGAGACAGATTTAAACTCATGATTTATAACACACATTCACTCATAAGTTACATTCATATAAGAACAGGTTACATTCTTGTATCCTTGTGAAAATGTGGTCCAGTTCTTTTATTACAAGTTTGTCTCTTACTGTTTATTCAAGAGATTGTAGCCTTTACTGCATACTTCATGATTTTTTTTTAATTCACTTTAAATGACTATTGGAAGTGAACTTGTCCCCTACTTATTACTTGTCCCCTACTTATCATCTTATTATTTTCCTTATCATATCAGGTCTTTTTGTTTTGTTTTGTTTTGTTTTTAACATCACTTATTTCCTATAATTTTATTATTCATTTTTACAAAAATGGTTTCTACTTTTCCTGCGTATTTCTACTCAGAAATACTTTCAGGAACTAAATATGACTAAGTGTGTTTCATGCATCTTCTCTACTTTGTCTCCCCTATGGCAATATTGTTCATTATTCTTTCATACTTTTATAGATTGAATTTTAATGTCCCTAAGTGTTCTGTTCATAATGAATGTAACAATAGCATATTATGATGTTCATTCAGCTCTTTCAGCTCAACACTTTTTACATGTACACTCTGATAAAGATTAAGTCAAAATCTGCTCCTAATTTGCTCCTGAATATTTTATACATAAAGCTGAACATTAGTTTCACTCTTATTATCCCGTTAGTGCTCTTGAATCTTTTCACTTAACTCAGTACCATAAATTATATCATAGAACTACAAATATAAAGGAAAAGGAGATCATCAGATTGCTCATTAACGCATTCAGAGAAAGGACCTTGTCACTGCCTTTGAAGCCACTCACCAACTCCTACTCAATTGTAAACTGCTATGATTATGTGGAAAGCTGGGAGGATCTATTGAGCTTGGGGACAAAGAGAAGTCAGACATGGACTCTGATTATCAAAGTTCACTTCTTCCCATGCTCCTATGGACAGGGGCAACATGACTCCACACTCTTTATTACACTGGCACATCATGAAGTCATAATCTAATATTTGATAAAGCCTGATAATATGTATTTAGAAGGAAGGTAGCCACACTATTCTCACTGGGAGAAGGAATCACATTCTCAAACTAAAACTGCTCCTAACTCTTTTTGGGGTGGTTCAGCCTGACTCTGTGACTAATGGGACCCACGGACCCATGACTTGAGAGAGGGGGTAGGAAAAAAAAGTAGGGAGATGGGCCTAGAAACAAAACAACAGCAATGAGCTAAGGGAGAAAACTAATTTACTAAATATGGTAGTGAAATGCAAGATAACATAATATAGCACAGTATAATTGGAATTGAAGCTAATGAAATCAAGTAAAATGAGAGATTGTCCAAAACTGAAGGCCTTACTGTAATGCTGAGGGTGAGATGGCTAGGGAGCACACGCTGCAGATATGAATGGTAAAATAAGGGAACTGTATCCTGACTTGCGAGCAGATTCATCTTTCCCTCTGAACAGAAAATGAAAATGGAGCAATGAAATCAATGAGATTTTTAGTCTTCTTATTCTCTTCTGAGAACCTGGTATCCGGAAATATCAACAATCCATGGAACTGGAGCATTAACTCTTTAAATCCCAGTGCACTACATGACATAATCATAAAACCATAACATGCTGCTTTTATCCTTCTTTCACCTTAGAATATTATATTCAGCAACATATAGTGCCGTCTCTGTAGACAGCTATAAGTGTGAAACCCCATAAATGAGACCAAATAAAGCAGAGTTTCCCAGTTCATATTTTGAAACTTTTCTTACTGCTTCGAACATCTTCAATTTTTCTTCTACTACAGTGTACTTTAACTAAAAAAAAAAAAAAAAAAAAAAAAAAAGGGGGGGGGGGGGAAGCAAAGCCAAATCCAAAGGGGCATACATTTTTTTTTCTATGTACCTGTAATTACAGTTCTGACTTTCTTGAAAGTGAGACAAGCATTTGTATTTCAGTTCATCATGGTCTGCAAACAGAAAAGCCAGAGGAGATCTGTGGTAATAGAAAGACAATTTGTAAACATTTATTGTTCTGTTTCTTTATCTCATTGCTTGAGATTGAGAAAAGAAAACATATTAAAGATGTTTATTTTTTTCTGTATTGACAGGTAGAAAGTACTCATTTTGAAGGAAAGCAGATTTTCCCATTTGGCATAAAAAGTAGAGAAAATGAAGACTTCGACTTCCTATGTTAAAACCATTACACTGTATATTTTTTGAAGATAAGGTGGTCATAGTCCGTTTGGCAGAAGTAACTGTCCGGTAGTACTTTTCCTGGTACTGTAAAAAAATATGGAATAGTATAAAAGTAAGTATCTGCATACAAGACATTTATTGAAGTATTGAATATATTACTTGGATCAACGTAAAGACTGTTTAAAGTTACTTTAAACAGTACTGATGAATACCAATCTACAGTAGCATCTGATCCTGTGATGGTTGTTAATTTTTTAATGAAATGTAATGTTTTACAGGTAACGACTTTCAAAATCTTACAGGATGAGGCTTTGTCTTTTCTGCAAACCTATGCATTCAGTACATACAGCAGGCAGCTGTTATAAGTTTGTCAGATTTTAATGGAGTGATATTTTCAAGCTTCAGGCTATTTCTCTGGAGAAGAAGAAAGAATGAGGGAAAGAAAGTGAAACCAAAAGCACAGACAAAGGTATTGAGAATGTGTGGCTTAACAGTCTACTAAAGCAGACTCAGATCACAGGATTTTTTTCATGTGTACAGAAGCATGCTTCCAAATAGTCTGTCAAAGTAGACTCCATAAAGAAAATTGCTAGAAGGGGAGTGATACCTTCTCTCTATTCAGCTCTGGTGAGGCCACACCTGGAGCACTGTGTCCAGTTGTGGGCTCCTCAGTACAAGAGAGACATGGACAGACTGGAGCAAGTCCAGCATAGGACCAAGAAAATGGTTAAGGGGCTGGAGAACCTCCTCTACTCTCCAGAAATAAAGACTGAGAGAGTGAGACTGTTCAGCCTGGAGGAGGGACTCACGGGAAGATCTCATCAGCGTGTATAAATACCTAAAATGAGGGTACAAAAAGGATGGAGCCAGGTTCTTTTCAGTAGTGCCCACTGACAGTGCAAGAGTCCATGTGCGAAGGCTGAAAACAGGAAATTTAATCTGAACACAATAAAGCACTTCTTTAGAGTTAGGGTGGTTGCACACTGCAACAGATTGCCCTGCTAAATTGTTGAGTCTGCATGTGGGAAGATACTGAAAATCCAGCTGAATACAACCGTAAGTAGCCTCACTAGATGACAACATTTGAGCAGAGGCTTTAACTAGGTAATCTCAGTAAGTCCATTCCAACTTCAACTGTTTATTTTGTGATTTTATGCATTTAGCACTGCAACATAAGGTAAGTTTAGGTGTGCTCCATTAAATAAAGAGGTCTTAAAATCTAAATCAGGGGTCTTTTTAAAATGCATAGTATTTTCATCCTAGTGCTTATAGGCACTATACCTAATTCCTCAGTGTACACTCGTGATTTTGAAAAAAATAAAAAAAAAAATTAAAATGGGAAAAGATACATCTCATTAACATTAAAAGCCTACACATTTTGCCTTATTATTCTGAGCATTCTTTTCTCACTTCATCCTGCTTCAAAGTCAGAACACATTTTTGATATTGAGCTCCTAGTTACAGTGTAAAAAAAATGTACCTGTGTTGTAAAATCTGTCAACTGGAAATAATAGACTGTTTAAAAGATAGTACAAGATGGCCAAGAATGATCTTTTACTATGAATGTTAAAACATATCTCAGTAAGTGTCAGAATTAGTAACTGATAAGTTTTTTTTGTTTGTTTGTTTGTTTTTCATTTATATTCCAGAGTTTCATCCTATATGGCTCCAACTATTTCACAGTAATAATATCATCACATATTTATTCTATTTGCATTATTTAAAGACATTGCACAGTAATCATTTATTATCCCTAAAGTAAAATTCTGTATTGATACAAATGTGGATAGTTAGATAAGAGTTACAAACAGAGAAAACACATACTGTTTGCTTTGGTTTTGACTATTATAAATACAAGTTTTTAAATTATTATATAATGAAAATTGTAATTCCAATATGCAATAGATTAAGTTGCTATAAGGGCTTTAAAATCAGGAGTATACTATCTAACTTTTCCACAGGTATTCTCAAAAATAATTCAAAGATTGGTCCATAATGGCTGAGTGCATTTACATTTCAGGGTAAATAATAATTTAAAAGAGATATCTTCAAATAGGCTTGTATATGTGTTATACAGAATTATAACCATTGCAGTCATTAGTATGTATAATTATTTCCATATATTGTTTGTAGATAACATTGTCTTTCAATTAGAAGTGTTTCTTGAGTTCATAATTGATTTGACCTTTTTGTAGAAAGTTGCAACAAAATGTGATTTTTTTTTTCCTGAGATTCTTTCACAAATAATTCAGATCTTATTTTTCATTTTATTAAATATATATGTATATATATTTAATTAAGCAAGTCTAGGTTCTCCGTTATTAGGACATGTAGTTTTTTATTTGGTCATAAATTCTCTCTAATATAAGCGCTTAGCTAATATATAAGTAGCTGTTACGCAATCAAATAATTGAAGATTGTAACAAAATGTGTTTTCTAATTTTAGCAGTTAATTTAGAAATCTCAGCATAGTTTTACATTTCTTTTTAATGTAATAAGGAAATTATTCTCTATTGCATACATTGCAGAAATTAAGACATGGTTCGATTAAGCAGGAGACAGACTTTAGCAGGGTCTGTTGTGGCTGGACATGGGAAAATTGTTTCAAACTAGAAGAGGGGAGATTTAGATTGGATATAATGAAGAAGTTTTTTACAGTAAGGGTGATGAGGCACAGACACATGTTGCCCAGAGAGGCAGTGGATGTCCCAGTATCCCATCCCTGGAGACATTCAAGGTGAGACTGGACCAGGCTCAGAGCAACCTGATCTAGCCGTAGGTGTCCTTGTTCATTGCAGGGGAGTTTGACTAGATGATCTTTACGTGTCCCTTCCAAGTTAAACAACTATAAGATTCCAGGGTTGTATTGAAACATGATGCTAATGGAAGGAAAATTCTAATCAGAGATTAGGGGAAAAAAAAAAGTCTGGATTATTCATCCACATTTCATTTTATGAATCAGTGAAACTATTTATATACATACACTTGGGGCGAGAAAAAAAAATGCAAAACTCCTTATTTTAAAGATAATTTTTCAGTGTAAATTAATATCTTCATAATCTGAATTCAGACCATATGTGAAGTGCATATACATGCAGAAGGAGCCCATCTGTTTCAGTTATGTCTAATATGTCACTAAATATTGCAGTGAATGCATCATTCAGTGTGAGGCATACAAATACTCATTACACCAAACTGAATGTTAACCATCTGCAAGAATGTGAATTTTAACTATGCATTTTCACAAGGTGGCAACAGTTAAAAATTGCTAGTCAATGCCCATATGCAATGAAGGAGTCAAGAGACAGAAATGACACTTTTAAAATGTGTCCTTGGAAATGCATTCAGTCCAGAAACAAGGAATAGACAAGGGCAGAGGATGTGAGATGTAATACAGAATGAAACTATTATGTAAGAAACCAGAAAGTAAAATAATTTGCAAACTGAGAGGAAAATAGTAGAGAGAAGAAAACATATGCTCTCTACTGGAAAAGAAAGATGTGGGTCTGTGTTATGAGAACTTCTTCACAAAGAAGCATCAGTAAGCAGAGAGGACAGCTGACAGCTAACTCAAAGTGGCCAAGGGGGTTACTCCATGAAATATAATGTTATTTCTCAGCAGTAAAATCTGGAGGAAAGGAGGTCATTTTGAGTTATGGTGTTTGTCTTGTTGTAGTAAGCGTCTTGCGGGGGCACGGGATGTATGGGACAGGCTTCTCCCTAAGCATAGAGAGACAGTGCTATCGTGCTGACCTTGATGCAGAGAAAACAGGAGAAGAAGAAGAATGAGAAAAGAATGTGGAGACGGCCAAATAGGGCACGGTGTTGTCTGGTATGAACCAATCAGAGTGGGACATGACAGCACAGTTTTGTAGGTAAAAATGTAATATAAGCTGTGTTTAGTAGTGAATAGAGGCCATTTTACCGCTCATCATATTGGTGTCACCTCGGTATGTGGCCAAGCCGCAGGCTCCCCTAAGCAACGAACATCACGGTTGCCTGCAAAAGGCAACAAGTGGTGATCCCTGACGTGATGCTTAGGGGAACGAGTCGGCTGTCTGCTTGACGAGGCAGGAGCCCACCGCGGGGCGTTAGCACTTGCTGGGCGGTGGAAGCCCGGGGGCCGAGCCCGGGGACAGAGGGAATCTGCAGTCACCCCTCTGTCGGCGGAGGTCGCGGACGAGCGACGGATATAGCCTCCGGGATCACGCCGGAGAAGAGCCTGGGATCCTGGTCTCAATTGGGAGGAGGATCGGGGGCGTCATGGAAGCCGTCATAAAGGTGATCACTCACGCGTGTAAGACCTATCACGGGAAGCATGCTCCTTCTCAGAAGGAGATTGCTGTGGTCCTCTCGTTGCTTGAGAAGGAGGGGCTGTTAACATCGCCCCATGATATTTGTGACCACAATAATTGGGATTCGTTTACCGCTGCCTTATCCCAACGAGCAATGGTCTCTCAGATAACAGTGGAGTTAAAAACTTGGGGTCTGATACTGGGGGCGTTGAAAGCGGCCAGAGTTGAGGGAAAGGTATTGCCAGAGGCTCGATACCTTTTGGGTCTCGGTGGAGGAGGCGATACACCGGACCTGGTCGGGTCCGATGGGGGCTCGGGAGAAGTTTCTTGCAGGGGCCGAGAGGAGACGGAGCCGCCAATGACCATTGGCGAGATGGCGCCAGCTGAGCCGACCGCGCTCAGTTCAAAAGAATACAAACAACAAGAGAGTGAAAGTTCGTTGTCTCGTCCCCCTCTCCCGTATCCGGACCCCTCAGGCGGAACGTTGTATCCTTTATCAGAATTACGTCAGTGTTACCTGACTCAAGGGGGCGGAGGAAGCTGTGATCTACATGGGCAGGATCAACTTAGTGCCCACATGGGGAGGGACCAGACGAAAGGTCCGTCCAATGCGGACAGGGGGCATAGCCTACCATCTCTGGTCACTCCCAGGGGCGGTAGTGCAAGTGATAGTGTAGAAGAGAAAGAAGGGACTGGCTTTGAGTGCAGGGGGAGGGATCAAATGATGGACTGGAATGGGATTAGATCGGAGGCTCTGGGGAAGGGTATAGTTCCAGAGGCATTCCCGGTGATTGTGAGTGATCATGGTCCCGAATGGGTGCTGCCTGACCCCGGGGTGTTACGCGCCTGGTGGAATTTATGGATAAAAGAGGCCTGAAATCGCCTCTGACATTAAATGCACTACAAACTTTGGCTGCACTGGGGCCTCTCCTCCCCCGTGACATCACAAACTTAATGCGTATGGTGCTCAGGCTGGTCAGTATACGTTATGGGAGACGGACTGGATGGCCGAGTTGGGGGGCCGTGCCGGGGCGACAGGGGTCGGCCCGCGCCGCTCCCTGCATGAGATTGGCATTCCGGAGGTTTCAGGGAAGGCCGTGGGAGTGGCTTCGCCCCAGGGCCAGCTAGCGAGACTAAGGCCAGGGGAGCTAATAGCAGCCACAGATGCAATGGTGGAAGCGTTTAATAAACTTGTGCATAAGGCCGAACCACCTGCTCCGTGCACAGATATTACCCAGGGCCCGAATGAATCCTTTCAAAGCTTTGCAGACAGGCTTTTAGCTGCTGCAGAGGGGTCTGATCTCCTGGAACTGGCCCAAGGGCCAGTGATCATTGACTGCCTGCAGCAGAAATCACATGACAATGTTAAGGCATTGCTACCAGCTGGCCCAAGTACGCTTAATACCCCGGGAGAAGTTATTCAGTATGTCTTAGATAAGCTCAAGGTGGCTCATTTAACTAATGAAGGGCTAGCCACAGCTATAGTTGCAGCTGTTGGCCTGCAACAGCAAAGATCGCTGCAGCAGCAAGGGCTGTGTTTCCGATACGGCCAGTATGGCCATGTTAGAGCACAGTGCCCCTGTGGGGGAGGCCAGTCAGGGCCTCCTGATCACAGGAAGGGCTTGCTAAAGGGTATCAGTCATCGGGTATGTGGCAGTTAAACATCATGAATCTGGGAAAAATTCTCTGGGTACCATCGCAAAAAGTAATACCAGATATAAGTAACATATCTGCAAAAACTGAGTCTAGGTGCGAGTTTTCTACAGAAATTCTTCGTTGGCAAACCGAAGCCAACTCCAGAACAACTGAGGGACAGACGATGGGATCGAGAAGCATTCATCAAGAGGAGCACTACACCTGCAACGCTGACACTTCTGATGTTGCCGATGTTTATGGTGTCCCTGGCGATTACAGCGTGTTGCAAACAACTACAATGGACGCAATAACATCTGCAGAAGATTAAAGAAGAAAGTGATCCCTTTGGAAACTGGCTGAGCAGACTGTTTGGGGGAACGGGTTCATGGTTAAAGCAATTGCTTAAGGTTTTCGCAATAGGGTTTGCAATCTTTGTGTGTATTCTAATCTGTCTTCCACGCTTTGTAGGATGCTTGTAGAACTGCCTTCAGCGAATTATGGAAAAGACTTTTGACTGTCAGATTGAGTATCATAGACTGCATGAAAAGTTGTAGAAGGGTTTAGGTTGTTGCGTTCATGCTGTAACGGGGCAAGGCTTGGCCGAGCACGGGAAAGGATTCCCTGTTGCTCTGATGTTTGCTTAAGAATTGTAGAAAGTAGTAGGAATAGTGTGCTGAAATATATTTAGGATTAGGCGTTTTGCGTTGCTTCGTGATGTATGGGTTAGGCGTGTGTGTAAGTAGTATTTAGCTTAGGGAGGGGGAGATGTTGTAGTAAGCGTCTTGCGGGGGCACGGGATGTACGGGACAGGCTTCTCCCTAAGCATAGAGAGACAGTGCTATCGTGCTGACCTTGATGCAGAGAAAACAGGAGAAGAAGAATGAGAAAAGAATGTGGAGACGGCCAAATAGGGCACGGTGTTGTCTGGTATGAACCAATCAGAGTGGGACATGACAGCACAGTTTTGTAGGTAAAAATGTAATATAAGCTGTGTTTAGTAGTGAATAGAGGCCATTTTACCACTCATCATATTGGTGTCACCTCGGTATGTGGCCAAGCCGCAGGCTCCCCTAAGCAACGAACATCACGGTTGCCTGCGAAAGGCAACAATACCACTCCTGTGGAAGAGTGGTCAGGCACTGGAATGGGCTGCCCAGAGAGGTGGTGGAGTCACCGACCCTGGAGGTGTTCAAGGAACATTTGGATGTTATGTTGAGGGACATGGTTTAGTAAGAGCTATTGGTGATGGGTGGATGGTTGGACTGGGTGATCTTGTGGGTCTTTTCCAACCTTGGTGTTTCTATGATTCTATGATTGTATGAAAAGAAAACATGAAAATAATTTCTAATTAATTTTATAGGGTTATAATTGATAAATTAAAAGAGCTAAAGAATAAGTATAATCTAATATTTAACTTTAGGTCTGATTGTTATGAAAATATTCAAAAGCGAACGTCTTGCTTAAAAAAATAAACTTCTGGTAAATGCAAGGATATTTACTTTGTGCAAAATATTTGGAAACTAGCATTTTATTTAGGTTTAGATAGTTTTACAGGTCTAACATATATATATATATTTTAATTAGTGTTTTTTTTAGCTATTTGTCATATTCTTCTCAGTTTATTCTCTTTTTTTCTCTTTCATTTGTTCTTTGTGGTTACTCATCCAAATAAAGTAGTGAACCATAAAGTATTCTGTGTAACACACATACGGTATAACATATATTCTTAAAAAAATGTATTGGTCTGATGCACTTGTTCCAGAGAAATTTTAGTAATAGGAGACCATGTAGATATACTTTGCACAGGAATTTATTCAAACCATGTTTCTTTCTTGATACTTTATAGAGAAATTTAAGGGAAAGCAATCATAACTCTCAGATCCAGGAATTCTATTTCTATTAGAAAATAATGGCAAAATTTGAAAAAAGAAATTGCATATTCTGTGAATGAAAAAAACAGTTACCTGTTGAATTGCAGCCAGTAGAAAAAAGAAAATTCATTTCCTTTTAAGAAGGAAAAATCTTATCCTCTACTTTCAACAACTTTGATCTAGTTGCTACAGTTTGGTAACTGCATAGCTGTACCAAAAACAAACAAACAAACAACAACAGCAAAAACCCCACATGCATTCCTGTAGAATTTTTGAAAGTTGCAGTGTGAATAGTTCTGACTTTGTTTTGTCCATCATTGAGAACACTACAGATACCTGCAAGTCATCTTTTCCTGTTCTTGGTTATCTCAGTGAAGGAACTGACTCTGTGAAATGCCTACATATCCTGTTTCATATAGAGATGTACTATGTCAGAAATTTTACTCGGTTTGAATGGGATGAAGCTGTAGATTAACTTTCTTCATGAAAGATCATGTCATGCCTTGCTTTGTGTTTGTGGCCAAAACAAGAGAGAAGACTGAGTAAAATGCAGAGAGATAAGCTGTAGGCTATCATAGAAATCCCTTTGTGGTATAGCCTAGACATGACAGCAGACATATCAGCCTTATATAGTAAGAAAGAGTCAGACCAAAAGTTTAGCCTAGTATTTCTGTTTGAATATCCAAGCAAATCCATAAATAAATATATATATATTAATGGACAAAAACAGTTTAACTATTTTTACAGCTATCTATTGTAAATGAATTCATGGAAGGGGGGTTGAAACTCGATGATCATTGTGGTCCTTTTCAACCCAGGCCATTCTATGATTCTATGATATATAATCATTTTAATTATCATCTACTCAATTTGGAATTCATGGATAATGTTTGTTTCATATTTCAATAAAACAAAATTTCAAAGAAACAGCTAATCCACAGAGCTGATACAAGTGTAACCTTGCAATTTAGGGTCACATTTCTTTCTCATTAATTATTTCTTCTTCTCAAATCCTGAATCTGTTTTGTTATCCCAATTTGATGTTGCTTCCTTGCTAATAAAGATTGTAGGATTGAGACCAATGCTTTTTATGATAATTTCTCTGTTTTGATAGTCTTTATGAAATTTGGACAAATCAAGATAAAACAGATTTGTAATAGTCCTTTAGCCACTATATTTGTTCTTTTTATTGGAATGGGTAGGAAAATAAATATACTTAAAATGTGCAATAATATCAGTTCAGTATGAATGAACAAGAAGTACAGATCATTATCTGCACATTTTATCAGTATAGATAAAGAGTTTGAATCCAGATCCCTAATTAAACATTCTTCTTTTAATGTATGCACAAATCTTCATATATCTGTGATTGATATCAGTGTCTAATCAGTACATGGGAATGAATGAAATATGATTTAACATATAAGACTAGAAAGATTTAATATATTACAAGAGAGAAGATGTAAAGCCAAATTATAAAGAGATGGTATTTTTTACTGTAAAGGCCCATGTGTACATGGTAAAGAACCTTTGCATCAGCAAGCTAATTGAAATAGCTGAATTTGCAGAAAACAGTTATGATGGAAAATCACAAGAGGAGAAAGTAAACATAAACTGGAAGAAAGATAGGTTGTTTATCTGAAAGAGAAACCTGGCAAGATGACAGCTAATGTAAGCACAAAGGTCATAAAAACTTAGGCAGTAAAGTGATTATTCCTTCACAGTAATCAAAGTAAAGTGCATCTTACAGCGATTTGCTTTTATCTGAATAATCACTGTTGTCACTCTGTTCTCCTTTCTCTCCTTCTATCCCCACTACTCTAAAAGGAAAAGAAGTCTTAGGACTGTTACTTGTAAAGATTTTATTTTATTTTATTTTTTGTTTACTCTATGATTTCTTGCAACTATCAATGCATCTGTCTTTGGAACTTTTTACATATTGCATTTTATCTTCCCATACAACTCATGGTTTTGTAATTTAATAGAGAGAGACAAGGACAGAAAGAGACAACACCAGGAAAGCAAAAGGGTTATTAGTAGAACTGGCTGGAGCCTGGTTAATCCATTACATACTCTGTAATGGTATTGCTGGATAATACAGAGTTGACAGGCATGCAACACAAATATCTAAACAGTAAAATTAGTGAAAAATACTGAGGAATCATCCAAAGCATATATTAAAAACAAACTCTTAAAATGGGTTTTGAATTCCCTAATACCTGCATACATTTTTCTTCTTCTTCTTCTTCTTTTTAAAGCTATCTGTTTTTGTTCCTACAAAGCTTGTTTTATTAAGTCCTTTTACCATCACAGCCACAGAAGTACAATGAAATTAAAAATAATCCATATTAGAACTAGGACAGTTTAGGTTGGGAGCAGTATCCAGAGAAGTTATACTCCAAATCCTGCTCAAAATAGGTCTAATATAATGAAGTTGCCCAAGTTTGAGTCTAGTCAAGTCTTGAATATTTCCAAGGATGGACACACCACTGGCTGTCCCTGGACAACCTATACCATTTCTTGTCCACATTCATGATTTTCTTTTCCCCTTATACTTAATTGGATTTTCCCATGTTCCAGCTTGCACCTCCTGCCTCTTGTTCCACTGCTATTCCTGTCTCCAACTTCCTTATGCCCACTTGTCAAGACCTATGATTTTTCTTTAAAATTGATAAAATCTACATTGTAAATGAGCTGTAAATACACAGCAACACAGAATCAATACCATGTAGTTATCACTGATACTTGTGGTAGTTGGTGTAACAGACATTTGCTTTGGTTACATTTGATATGACGAAAATGTGCATCACTGAATACTCAAGCTATATCTTTCTCACCTGTTATGTTTCTGGTGCTGTGTGGCTGTCTACTGCGCTTTGTAGTACTGTTCTTAACTTGTCACATAGTATTTGGGAAATTCAGTTCTGCATGGTTAATGTCACTGACAGTTCAGGTTTCTCTACCTCTCTACTTGTCACATTATTGTCAAACCATCAATTGCACAAATGTCATTTCTTCTTCACTGACTCACCACAACCTCTATTTCATGATCCTTGTATGCCTAAATTTCACATATGGCATGTTTGTTTTTTTTTTTTTTTCTTTTTACTATGCACTGCATGCTTATAGAATAAAAGAATCTTAGATATAAACTGGATTACTCTGTATGGTTCTTCTGCTAATGCTGTCTCTCATTTCCCTCGCTAGCTGTACATTATCTTCATATGTACAGTTCCTTTTTGTAGATTTTCTTGCTGCTTTCATGCCAGTATAAAACACATTTTTTTTTTTTCTTCCCCTCCTCCCCACCCCCAGTGATTAGGATATTTTACAGAAGAGCTTCATCTTTTTTTTTTTTTTTTTTTTTTTTTTTTTTAATTAGGAACATTACAATTTTAAAGAGCGGTCACTCAAATACTAAGCTCATGCTCTACACCATGAACTAATCTTCTATTAAACTCTGCTTTATATATTTATATATATATATGTAATTTATATGTACTTATGTATATATGCATATGTATATATACGTATACATACACACAATGTTTACATTTTGATATTGTGTACTTCTCTTATATCAAATCACAACTTTTATACTACTACAACTCCTTTATTCGCTAATCAGAGGCAACAGACCCAGTTGTTTTGTGCAATACCAAGGACATCTCACTCAGAACTACTGATCATCTATTGATACAGCACGTATAGCCTAAATTGGTACATTTGAAATTAAGCAACAACAAAAATATAACTGAACTATCAGAATCTTAATTAGGAGTTCTGTATCTTAACAGAAATAAAATTTAGGCAGGCTTCTGATTTTTATTTATTGATAATCAAAATATATGCAATTTTTTAGTAGCCATATATTTTTGATTTAACAGGCATTACTGGGTATTCAGCTATTTCAGAAATGTAAAATGTTCCCAAATGCTTAATTCCATTATTCAAAAATTGAACTAAAGTCATTATATCAATATAAGGTTAACATATAGTTGATGTATAATATCTTTGTAGAGAAAGTTATGGAAGGAAAGGGAAGCAACTAGGGAGAATGGATGAGTCTATTTATAGCAATCATGAGAATCTACAGGCACAGAGGATGTCCTAATGAACTTTTTTCATACTAAAAAGATAGTCCCTCAACATTTCCTGATAAGCAAGAGAATTCTGCACGGTGAGGTGAAACTGAGCAGTAAGACCTGTCAAGCCACATTTTTTTGTCAACGTGCATCTCGGACAGTGACACCTGGGCTTAAGCACTGTCAGTTCACATCAGCCCAATGGTGCACTGCTTAAGAAACTGTTTAACTGCTCAGTGCACTGTTGTGTCTGAAACTGTATCCATACTTCTACTATACACAGGAAAATAAAATAAAATAAAATAAAATAAAATAAAATAAAATAAAATAAAATAAAAAAATAGTAATAATAAAAAACCTAACACCTTCTTTATCTTCTCTAAGAAAACTGAATCTTGAGAATTAAGCAGATGACTAATCTCATGAAGAAGACTAGTAAAATTCTTTTATTAAGTATTTGTTTTACTTAACTATATACCTCAACTGTTAAGTGGCCACAGCAATTACAAAGCTTTTAGATGCTTTTCCACAGAAAATCTAATCTTTGGTATCAACTGACACATTTTTATGTAATGTATTTATATGTATAGAATATATATGGCAAAACAAACAAACAACAACCTCACAGAGTTATCTGAGTCCGTGACAAGGGGGGAACAAGCCCGGGGGAAAAAAAATAAAAATAAAAAAAAAATAAAAAAGGAAGGGGTACCAGCACTTGGCCGCACTTGGCCCACCTCACAGCAGGGCGCATCGCGGGCCGTGCGCTCTCGGAGCGGGGGTGAGGGGAAGGGCAGAGAGCTAGTAGATGGGTTTAACAAAAGGAGCACACCGGCAACGATCTGAGGAGGAACGGTAATTTACTAAATCTAACAAAAGCAAACAAAATGAAAGAGAGAAGAGTACCCAAATTGCAAGGGAAGCACATGCTCTTCTCCTCAGTGAGCTGAGCCAGCCCCGAGGGAGGGACAGATGCCCGGGGTCCTGTCCAGAGCTCCACCTCACTTCCTCTTGGTGCAAAGTCCAATACTGACAGCAAAAAATCACCAAACCACAACAAACAACAAAAAACAACCAACAACAACAATGAAAACCCTCCACTGTCAGTGTACTCAGTGGACACCTAGTCAAAATAGAAGGATCTAGTGAGTTATTCAGCTCACTGCTAGTTCATATATTGATATCTACATATGATCTTTACTGTCTAGAACTGTGTTTTAGCCACCCTATAATCACATGATAGCTTCTCTTTTCCTACAGTTGACCAATAAATTCTTAGATAGCAAACATATTATATATGAAGAAAAATGAAGTCATTACATCTATTCCGTCGCATGGTTGCAATACTACACAAATGTTCACCTCCACAACTTCATCTTTTCTCTGTTATTCTGTGTTACTGATATCTGTCTCCTTAAATTTATTGTTATTCATCTTTTTTTCTTTTTCTCCTTTTTTTTTTTTTTTTTTTTTCCCCCTCAGGTATAGAATTCTACTCATCCATGAACCTTCTTAAAATTTTGTCAGTTTTGAGTTCAATTTAGGGGCTTTTATGGCCTAGAGAGGAAAAGCATGCATGAAAACACACTCTGTGCACTCAGTTAAGAATTTCTCTTTACATTTACAGAATAACTAGAGAGAAATGTACTGTGCAGGTATAATTTAAAATGCACAGTTGCTCTTTTCTTGGAACCCTTAGGGGAAAAAAAAAAAAAAAAAAAGGTTTCAAATGAAGAAAGGCTTGCCTATATAAAACATAGTTTTAAGTACCACATTTTGATAACCAAGGACTACATGATAAATCTTTGGGCCCTATATACCTTGTGCTTGCTTGCTTCTAATTCACTGACACATACTTATCAGTTATATATTGCTGAATTTTTGCTACTTCATTCATCATATTATCTTATCAAGAATCTCATAGTAATTGTCTAGGTAGGTAGGTTAGATAAATGAATTGCGTTAGGTTATGTACATGAGTAGGACTATATAAATGATTAGTGATATGAACTGACATCTAATAGAGTAGCTGAACACGAAGTCCAGCTGTAGGCCAGACACCATTGGTGTAACCCAGGGGTGAGTATCGGGTGCAAAGCTATTCAATAATTAGTGATGATGAGACAAGCATGAGCAAGTTCATAGAAGACAGAGAACTTGGGAATAGGTGATGTGCTGTCTTTCAGAGTGACTTCAACAAACCGAAGAACGGAAAATGGGAAGACAGGAGCTTCATGATGGGAAATACACCTGCAGGAAATAACCCCATGTATCAATTCACCCTGCAATCTCACTGGCTGCAAAGTAGCTTTGCTAAGATAGACAGTAGGGTCCTGGCAGAAGGCAAAGCTGTCCAAGATCAAGCAACATTCCCTCAAGGGTTAGAAGATAATCATTTTCCTAGGTTGCGCAAGGAATGTTACCAGAAGATACTGTCAGCGTCCTTACCCTCTGCTCAGAACCAATGAGGCAATAAATGGAGTACTGTCTCCAGTTCTAGACTCCTCACTATAATACAGTGTGTGGATTTACTGGGAAAAGTCCAGATTTAGGATGAGAGGTTGATTAAAGGATTAAGGCTTCTTAAATATTAGACACTGAGAGAGCCTGGTGAAGATGAAGGAGGATCTTGTCTATGTGCATTGATACATGATGGTAGAGTGTAAAAAACATAGAACCAGACACTGGCACTCAGTGAGAAGATATGAGACAGTAGCCCCAAATTTAAACACGTGGATTTCACTATAAAAATACATACACATACAAAAAAAAAAAAAAAAAAAAAAAAAAAAAAAAAAAAGTCTAACTTCCCTCTTCTGAAAATGTCATTTACTCATTCTTTGTTTTCATTTCCAGTCACCCTCAAAACAGTGACTACTGAAGTTCAGATAATGAACACAAAATGCAGTGATTACATGAAATACAATTGCCAAAGCATTAAAATGATAAAGACAATTGTTAAGGAGATTATTTTACAAGACTTTTAAATTATATGCTAGTTTTCAAGAGTTTTTTTTAGTGAAGAACAAAAACATCACTTATTGTGTCACATGTGTAAGTTATACATCCTTGCATGTTGCTACGAAAAATGTTGATCTCTAGGAAAACCATTTATTCTAAACTTCTGTCGCTTTGAATCTTTCATATTGATGTTCTAATTTATTTATGGTACTGCAGTTTTGGTCAGTGAACTGGTACAAAGGTTCAAATCAGTTCACTAGCATTCAGCTCAACACTTTGGAGACATAGATGCAATCACAAAGTCTTATACAGGATCAAAACTCCTTTTCTGTATCTGTCTTCTGACAGCAACATACAGATTCCTGCTGTTTTTCTTATTATCCACTTAGACTAAACTACAGTAAGCATATTTCTTCTCCCTTAGGGAGAGTTAATAACCTACTGTGTATGTGAATAGGTGCATGGAACTTGCCTTTCATGTAGTTTGTTCGCAAGGAATTGCAGGAAGGTATTTAGTTTCTTTAAGAAAAGCAGTAAGTATAAGGAAAATGGAAGATAATTCTTGTAAAACCACATACAGGCAACTTCAAGCTTTTATCACTGATTTTGATTTTTGAGTGCAGAGCTATCCTGTAACAATAGCACTACATGGCATTTGAACATTTTTCTTTGATCATAACTAATGAACAGTAAGCAAGAAAACCATTAGAATGGGAGAAAAAGAATCATTTTCACTCATGTAGAGTAGAAGAAGGTTAAGTAGTAGCCTTTGCTCTCTTTTGGCAGAAGCTTAGAGACACCTCTTGGAAAACATAATGTGGACAGGGCCTAAATATAACAAATCATACCAAGATATATAATCAGATCTTTGGAGAGTTTGGGTTTTTGTCTTGTAGGTATCAAGGTTAGTATGCTACTGTTAATATTTTTGAATTGTAGAGATAAATCTTTTTAGCACCCAGAATTAATCTCCCATTCCTGTTTTCCCATTTAGTGAGAGGCAGAAAATCTTTCTGCAACAACATAAAAAAAAAAAAAAAACAAAAAAAAAAACCTTTGAATTCTTTCAGTGGAAACAGTTTACTATTACTTTATACATGAACGACAGAAAGCTGTGCAACTGATGTAACAGAAGTGTATCAGACTTAAATGTGGTCTAAATGTGTGAGCATTCTGGAGCTTCTCTAGAGTCCCACTGGTTCATTTTCATTTCACTGTCATTCACTAAATAAGTATATAAATAAGTAAGTAAATAAATTTCCTGCTTTGTCTCCCTTAGGTCATTCAGATGATATCACATATAACAAGCTGAACCATGCTTTTAAAGAATATTCAATAAAACAGTTAAGCTTATCAAACATTCCCACATTTTCCCATTGCTGTTTCTGAGCTCTGAAAAAATTCTCAGTGAAGTACTCTTAAACATTTTCATTAAAAAAAAAAAAAGTGGGAAACGCTGCCAGTAAACTGACAAACTAGATAAGAATTTCAAAAACTGCAATAAATTAGGAAAAAAAAAAAAGGAAAAAAATATTCTAAAATCTTATTAGAGAAAATTCCAATATTCCATGTTTCAACAACAGTAATAATGTGATCAAATACAACATGAGAAACTGTGACTAAAAAGTTCTGCCAAAAAGAAAAAAAAAAAGAAGAAGAAGAAGAATCTGAGCAAAGTAAAATCTGAACATGAATCAGAATCCTTGGTCACTGTAAGAGGGAAGAGAATGTTAGTAAAATCCTTAATTATGTAAAGCAAAAGAAATTATTCTTCTTTATTCTAATTAACATAGAGTAGTTCTAATTAACAGAGAGTAGGAATGGCTATTCCTCTCCACTCAATCAAAATATTTGAACCAAAATAGACAGAGTTCCTCTGCCCTGCCCTGCCCTGCCCTTCCTTAACTGTGTCCCTGGAGTGATCACATAGCAGATCCTCCTGGAAACTATGGAAAGCAAATTGGTGATTGGTGAAGGACAACATGACTTCACTAAGGACAAATAGGTCCTGAAAAAATTTGGTGGCTTTCAAATTTGTATTTACAGTATATATATAATATGTACTATAATATATATGTATATATAAAGGTATATATATATATATATATGCAATATATGTAGTTATATGTAATATAATATATTATGCATTTATAATATTCTAAATATATTTACAGTATTGGTACATAAAGGAAGAACCACTGATAGCATCTACCTGGACAAAGCATTTCACACTCTCCTGAACAACATCTTTGTCTCTAAAATGAGGGGACGTGTATTTGACAGATGGAAAATATGGTGAATAAAAAATTGTCTGGATGATCTTACTCCAAGTGCTGTAGTCAAGAAATTAAATAAATATTTTGGTTAAATTTTAAGTGAGAATCTTGAATTAAAATTAAGGAGATAAGAAACTGTGTGGAGAGGAGTGATGGAATGAGTAAAGAAAGGTGTAACACTCTTAAGACCAGATTGTCAGCAAACATTGTAATTAAAAATAGTGCCATTTTTTTTTTTTATTTAACTTGTTAATGTGTAGTGTATACAACTGCAGAATAGATGTTATTAAGAAGATACAGTCTTTGAAATGTATTAAACACAGATAGCTGAGTAATGATATTGTCATGTTAAGTCTCAGGAAAATCTTGTTTTAAATTTTAGGTGAAATAATACAGGAAAATAATGTCTTCATGTAATCTGTCCTCATCCTCATCGCACCCTGCAAGTGTGAAAATATTTTGTTATTCAGCTCTGACTTTTCTAACTTCAATTAGCAGAAGAAAAAAAAATAAAAGTGAATAAACAGTTATATCAGATGCCTGTAGCAACTATAATCTGTAATTCCTGAAGTTATTGTACCTGAAGCTGTGTGATAATGGCTGTGGGTTAAGCTCTCTATTCTGATAGGAATAATCTTGCACACTTTAAAAGATGTCTCAGAAAAAGTACTCGGTGATCGAAAAGATAATCCTAATTATTAAAACTGTCTATAACTGCAAGAAAAAATTACTCAAGAAGTTTGATTTTAAAACATTAGTATTTCAGATGCTCTCTTTCTGTATGTCAAGGAATATGCTATGTAACAGGTTTGGTGGCATCTGTTGCCATCTCAGGTGTCCTGCTCTGTCCATCCTGATCTTCTTTTGCTGGGAAAAAGAGAGCAATGTGGCAGTGTGGATGTTACATATAGGCACTCAGTGCCTGTGTGCATGAACATGATTTTCTTGATTTAATATTTGGCATTCAGAGGAAAAATGTTTAGCCTTTCATAGAAAAAGGGAGGTTGCATGGTTTAATCCGATAGGCTGCCACTCAGTACCACACAGCCACTCATTCATTATCCCACCATGGGATGGGAGAGAGAATTAAAAAATGTAAAAAATTGGGGATGTATCAGTGGAGATAAGGACAGTTTAATAATAAGGAAAGATCAAACAAGTTATGTAAAAATTAATTGCTCACCACAAGCCAAACAATTCCCAGTTAGTCCCTTAGTAATGGCACACCCCCATTCTACTCCCTCAACGTAATGATGTCACACACAATTGAATGTCTCTTTGGTCTATTTCAGTCGGTTGTCCATGTTCTTGCACATCCCCAGCCTCCTCACTGGCAGGGCAGTGTGAGAAGCAGAAAAATCCTTTCTTTAGTATGAGTACTACTCGGGAACAAATAAAACATCCATGTGTTACCAACATTATTCTCATTCTAAATCCAAAATATAACACCATACCAGCTACTACAGAGTAAGTTGTCCCAGCTGTGGCTGGGACAGGTGTACAGAATGTTAAAGATGATTATGAAACTCTTTACAAGCATGTATGCCCTGAAAGTAATGCCTCCTATTTTATTATGTTGATCCACAACATCAGAGGCAGATGGTGGTGGTATAGCAGTAGAGGTTGAACCTTCCCAGCAATATTCCATTAAATTTTGTTGCCATGAGACAGATAGAAGAAGGGGAAGTCTGACAAAATGGCATCTGACATGGAAGTACATATGAACATAACTGAACTCCTCCATGCACAAAAAATGGCACCCACTCACATTCATCAACACTTGCTGAACTTTTATGGAGACGTAGCAGTGGACACAAGCTCAGTGAGGTGGTGAGTGCTGTGTTTCAGCAGTGGCAACAGAGACAGCTGGTCACCGCTGCTGGTGCAGGTTTTCATGTGTGTGGCGTGCAAGCTCTTTCTTGTTCATCACTGGAAATCATAGCTAATCGTGACGACTCTGTTGAAAAACAGTGTTTTGTAGCTGAGAATTTCCTCAATCAAATAGTGTTATTGTGCTTTGTTGTAGTTTCCATGGAAATAAATGGAGGTCATTACTTTCAGAACAACCTACGTAGTATTGCAGTTTATTAAAGTATTGCCAATACTGATTCTAAATGTGTAGTTTGCTGATTGGTGGTTTGTTATATGTCATAAATTAATTAAATGTCTTGATCCTGAGTTAGCTTGATTATATGAACAGAAGAGTTTTATTCTGCAGCAGCTTCCGAACTAAAAGAAAGGGGTACTTCCCATAATATTTCAATTCACTGTCAAAATTGAACACAGACAGAAAAACCTCCAGGAAAGGGAAGACATATGGAGGGCTCTGTTAATACTTCACATCCTCTTTAGATCACTCACCATAGGGTAATCATTCTCTAAGGGCAAAATGCAACCAGAAGGAAATTGTGCTTATCCAGTAGCCTTCTATGAAGGAATGACAAGATGGGCAGATCTTCCTAACTATAAAGGTGATAGAGCATCGGAACAGGATACTGAAAAAGGTTTGAGTCTTCTCTGAAGGTACTCAGTACCCATCTGAACACAATCCTGTGCAATGTGCTGCAAAGACCCTGCTTGAGCAGGGAGACTGGATTAAATGACATCCAGAGGTCCCTTCTAACTTTAACTATTCTGTCTGTCTATGAATTTATGTATGACTGTGTCAATCAAAGCCCAATAAGTAAGGACAATTGCAAGACAAATTTGTGATCCAAACTAAAAACTAATGTGGATACATTCATAAACAGTGATTTGTTCCTGTGAGGTATGTTAGGTTGCTTCTGAAGCAAAGTTCACCTCTGGTTCTGGGAAGGATACAAGGAGAAGTTCTCCAAATGATCAGTGCAGGGGAGCACAGGCATTTGTCTTGTTCCTCGATACACACAAATGTGTCCCCTTTGGCACGGACTTGTTTATCAAGTTAGATGTAATTTGAAAAATAACATATTTTTCAAATATGTTCAAATATGATTTTCAGTTAAACAGATCAAAAGTCAGTTGGTCCAGTAGCAAGAAAAGGTTTGCTATGTGATTTCATGTAAGCATCCACAAAAATCAACTAGCAACAGTGGAAACAACAAAATAGAGAGGTTTTGAAGAATCTGTAAATGTTTGGTTTCTAAAAAACAACTGCAAATGCAACTGCAACCAGATACATTGGACCTATTTCTTAGCAGAAGACATAAATAAATGATTTAAGAAGCACAATAGGGGTCAAGTTGTCTCATTAAAATTAAAACAAGTTAATCTTAAGGGAAAAAAAAATGAAGATTAAAACCCCCAAGAATTATAATTATATTTACAGTTCTCCTATAAGTTAAATTGGGACACAAATCCTATGTCAGTGATTAAAAAAAAAAAAAAAAAAAACCTTCAAAAATAACAATACTAGCTCTCTATTAATGCACTCTTTCTTAATCAATACTGTTTTAAGGTTTCCATCTGGTTCAGACAGCAGGGTTTTTATGGTTTTTATTATTAACCTTTGGAAAGATTACTTTTGATTTACAAGAACTAAAAAGTAACTTCTCTTCCAGAAACAAACAAACAAAAATGACCACACACACATTACACCTTCCTGTAATAACAGTGTTAAAAATGAACTTTTATCTTAAGACCGGCTGACATGGAGCCTCAAATATCTAATTTGAAAATATGCTGTGTTCAAAAGTAATTGAATTTTGTACCCGTGGTAGCCTCATTAACATTTTATTTATGAGTTGTGTTAGAAGATATTGAGATTTCTCTTTATATATTTTTATCCATTTGAAATATAGGTGGTGCTATTGATCATTCAGTGATAGGTTCTAGAAATACTCCACTGATCCCGAAAGCATTTCCTCGTCAGCTGCAGCTTCACTGTTGTTCATAAACTCATATCTGAAGAGAACACAATTGATGATAGATTTTGTCTGCATTATATTCATTGTAGAACAAAATGTATTAGGTGGAATATATATTGCAGCAGTATTTTCAGAGCAAATCTAGAAATTATGTTATACAAATGTAAAAAATAGTCACATTTACAGTTAGTGGTGAAAAAAAAAAAGCCAACATGTCCATTTTTTAATACAATTATTAGGATAATGGAATTTATTGCAAATTTATTGCAAAGCGAAAAAGGTTATTTATTTATTTATTTATTTTAAGAGCTTTATTTCTTTAAAATTATGTCAATTTTGATGTAGAGAGCTAAGAAATTATTCAAGTTTTCACTTCCAGGATCTTATTTTACTAAAAAACATTGCATAGTACAAATGCTTGTTTTACTGCTTTAAACTTAAGTCTATTTTGAGGCAGATAGCTCAGAGCTTATTCAAGCTTTCTCAGTGCTTCACTGATGTACAGCACCAACATACATTTTCAATCATTAATTTCATATTTAGTCCTCTTTCTTGTGCTCACAGGTCTTCAATTACAGTATGATCAAATGCATAATACAAAAGGTGTGGCTTGTGACAAGTAAACATCGTGTTAAGAAAACAAGACTTTCTATTAAATGCAGTATCCAAGTTTGCATTATCTCATAAGAGCAACTCCAACTTACTCTCATATATAAAGAATATTACGTATGCAGTCTTCTCACAATATTGACACTTGTAGTGAGTTGCTTGCAAATACTGCTGAATATATGGGAAAAGTGAGCATAGGTACCTACATCAGAAAACAAAATGATTGTGTGTGTTCCTAACACTGATCCTGTTTACTGTATTCCTACTTGTGGAAAATAGACAATTTTACTAAATAAATAAAGTTGTTGAACTCTGAAAGTTACGTAGTTCATACATTGGTAGCTCTGAAAGTAGTACCTCCTGTTTATTTCCATAAAAACTACAACAGATATGAAGAGTACAATAACACTATTTGATAGAGCATATTCTCAGCTACAAAACACTGTTTTCCAGCATAGTCACCATTACTAGCTATCCATTTTTGACAGTGATGAACAAGAGTCTGCATGCCAAATGTAAAAATCTGCACCAGCAGAGATGATCCACTGTTACTGTTAATGTCACCACTAATGAAAATTGCCAACCACCGACTCACTGTGCTGACATTGTTTGGTCTCCATAAACATTCAGCAGGATTCTATAGGCACATTGGTCAGAAGAGGCAGGCCAAAGAATGTACCCACTTTGATAAATGAGAAGGGAAAACTGGCTTTAGTAGACATGGAGGAATCTGAGGTACTCTCTGAGTTCTTTTCCACAGTTCGCAGCCGGTCAGGCTCATGTTCCTCATGCCTCTCATGTTCCTGATCTTCTAAGCAGGGGCCAGGAAGCAAAATCTCTCTCACTTTAGCAGAAGAGTAAGTCTGAGACCACCTTATGAGTCTGAATGTCTATGGGGCCCAATGACATGCATCCCAGGGTCTTGAAGGAACAGGCTTATGTGGTTGCCAAGACACTTTGTCATATTTGAAAAGTCATGGCTGTCAGCTGAAGTCCCAGGTGACTGGCACAAGGGAAACATCACTCCTACTTACAGGAAAGGGAGAAAGGAAGATCTGGGGAACTACAGGCCAGGGAGCCTCACATCTGTTTCTCTGAAGATCACAGAGTAGATCCTCTTGGAAGACATGAGGAAGTGTTTTAAGGCAGTCAACATGGCTTCACCAAGGGCACACTGTGCCAATCCAGTGGCCTTTTACAGTGGAGTGACAGCACTGGTGGACAAAGGAAGGGCAACTGATGTCATCATCTACTTGTACTTGTGCAAGGCCTTTGACATGGTCCCACACCATGTCCTTATCTCTAATTGGAGAGATATGAATTTGATGGCTGAAGTACTCAGTGGATAAATAATTGGTTGGGTGATCACAGCCAGAGGGTTGTAGATCTACGTCCAGGTGGAAGCCAGTGATGAGTCATATCCCTCAGAGGTCCATTTTGAGACTGTTGCTCTTCAACACATTTAGCAAGGACATGGACAGTAAGATCAAACGTACTCTCAAAGAGTTTGCTGATGATGCCAAGCTGAGTGGTGCAGTTGACAGAATAGAAGGAAGAGACGCCATCCAGAGGGACCTGGAAAGGCTTGAAAGTGGGCCAGTGTGAACCAAGTGAAGTTCCATATGGTCAAGTGCAAGATGTTGCACTTGGATTGCAGAAATCTCAGATATGTGTACAGACTGGAAGAAGAACTCATTGAGAACAGGCCTGTGGAAAAGGACTTGGATGTCCTGATGGACAAAAAGCTGGACATGAGCCAGTAGTATGTGCTCTGAGACTCTGAGGAGACCTCATTACAGCTTCCAGGACTTGAGGGGAGCTTGTAAGCAGGAATGAGGAAAACTTTTTATACAATCTGGTAATGATACGACTAAGGGGAATGGCTTTTACCTAAAAGAGAGGAGATTTTAGTTAGATGTTAGGTGGTTGGAACTAGATCATCTTTAAGATCCATATCAAGCTAAGCCATTCTGTGATTCTATGATTCTATGAGTACCTGGAGATGAATACAATTGTCTGGATCTCATGAATTTCTGAGGAATAAAATCCATGTATCTAAACTGTCAGTATCTAAATGATAGTCTGGAATATATAATATATATAAAAAAAACCAAACACAAAATATTTTTATTTAGTTCTTGATTTAGTGTGTGAAGTTTCTTAATATGTAAAATGATTATATTTTAAGAAAGACAATGAAATGATAACCTTAAATAATCTGATTTGTTTGAAGTTGCACTTTGCCTGTTTATGAGAAATAAAAGTACCTTCAGCTGTGCCATACACAGACACAGGAACTTGAATTATTTAGACAGTAAGCAGACAAATTGATCTGTTTGTTTGTAAGAAGTAGAACAATTGGGGATTTTTTTAATGGGAAAAAGGCTTCTACAGCTAAGCACATATCTAAGGCAACATTCTACTGGAAACCACGGCTAGTTTTGCAGATTATAAAGACAACCAAGAGATTTGATACAATAAGTAGATATGGTTCCTAAGATTGAGGAAGTAAATATGCCCACCTGCATATTCCAAGCTCTTTTAAGGCTTTTCTTGATTGATTAATGAGCCTGAATTGCAATCCATTGAATCACATTCACAAAGAAGAAGTCACACAGACAAAATGTAATAGTATATAGGTACAGCATGATAAATGGATGAGTTTGTTGACAATTCAATCAGCTTGAATTGGTCCATTTAGGGAAAAAAAAAAAAAAAAAAGGAGAAAGAGAAGAGAAGAGAAGAGAAGAGAAGAGAAGAGAAGAGAAGAGAAGAGAAGAGAAGAGAAGAGAAGAGAAGAGAAGAGAAGAGAAGAGAAGAGAAGAGAAGAGAAGAGAAGAGAAGAGAAGAGAAGAGAAGAGAAGAGAAGAGAAGAGAAGAGAAGAGAAGAGAAGGAAAGAAAAGAAAAGAAAAGAAAAGAAAAGAAAAGAAAAGAAAAGAAAAGAAAAGAAAAGAAAAGAAAAGAAAAGAAAAGAAAAGAAAAGAAAAGAAAAGAAAAGAAAAGAAAAGAAAAGAAAAGAAAAGAAAAGAAAAGAAAAGAAAAGAAAAGAAAAGAAAAGAAAAGAAAAGAAAAGAAAGGAAAAGAAAAGAAAGGAAAAGAAAAGAAAGGAAAAGAAAAGAAAGAAAAGAAAAGAAAAGAAAAGAAAAGAAAAGAAAAGAAAAGAAAAGAAAAGAAAAGAAAGGAAAAGAAAAGAAAGGAAAAGAAAAGAAAGGAAAAGAAAAGAAAAGAAAAGAAAAGAAAAGAAAAGAAAAGAAAAGAAAAGAAAAGAAAAGAAAAGAAAAGAAAAGAAAAGAAAAGAAAAGAAAAGAAAAGAAAAGAAAAGAAAAGAAAAGAAAAGAAAAGAAAAGAAAAGAAAAGAAAAGAAAAGAAAAGAAAAGAAAAGAAAAGAAACCATATTAAGGTAGCAAAAGGAATAAAGTATACAGAAGTCAGTAAAGTACTGTCAGAAAATACGTACTAAAAGTCTCTTCTATATTCAGAGTGAAGAGCATCAAAGGACTGATGAAGTAACAGAGAATATCCCTTCAGTGTATTTTCTTTATACTATAAAGAAAAGCAAAGGGAAGGGAAGGGAAGGTGAAAGGGAAAGGGAAAGGAAGAAGCATAACTCCATAGAAATGAAGTTTAAGCAAAGACTACTGTAATCTTCGTATGGTAAAACCATATTTTGCTACATATAGCGATAAAAAGCACTTATTGCATGAAAAATAACATTTATGAGTCTATCTTAATTATGCAATGTAGAGGCCTTGACGAGTGCAAACACAGGAGTAAACACAGAAGAGTACAGGAGGGTGTCCTCATACACTCCGTGTAAGGATAAGAAAAGAAACAGTAGAGATCTCAAAGATATTATCAATTCATCCAAGGTCAGTTACACACAAGCAAAACCGGAACTGAACATAACTTAGGACAAATAAAGAAAACAAAGACCAAGTATCTAATGCATGCAAAAGGCATCACACATAGTAAATTTATAAGCAACATGGAGATTTAGACTAAAGAAGAAAAATGTATAAAAAGTGTTAGTAAACATTTAAAATTATCCCAGACCAAAGACAAAAAACAGTACACTGTGGTGCCCACTCAGCTGGAAAGAAGCTCTGCAGATAGGACTTAAGAGTCCTGGTAGACATCAAGTTGAGCATGAGTCAGAAATCTATCCTTGCTGTGAATAAAAGTATAAGTGGTTTTGGCTGCTTTAGGCAAAGTATCGTCAGCAGGTCAAGATAAGTGATCCTTACCCTCCACTCATCATTGGTAAAATCATAGTACTGCTCCAGTTCTGTACAAGACAGACACTGAATGCCACCAAGATGACGTAGGGACTGGAGCACCTCTCCTGAAAGAAGCAGCTGAGAGAGTTGGGACTGGAAAAGAGGAGGCTCAGGGGGGATCTTATCATTGTCTGTAAACTGCTGATGGGAGGGAGCAAAGAAGACAAAGCCAGGCTCCTTTCAGTGGTGCCCAGTAACAGGACAAGTCAAATCAAAATACATCACAGCTAGCCTCATCATTGCTAGCCTGAACTATCAGTAAGGGTTAACAATCATAGTTAATCAGGTTCACAATCAGGCTGACAATCAGTGAACCAGACCAGAAAGTTTTCTAGTAATGTCCCTGACCCTGACTCCAGGGATGCAGCATGCTTCCCTATTGGTACGGTCTTACTGACATATGGGGCCCTTCTTTCTCCCAAAAGGGAGTCACCTACAACAACTGTCCTTCTTACCTTCTTGGCAGAGGCACTCTTGAGGCATGGAGTTGACTGCTTCACCCTAGACAACTTCCTGGGTGCACCATCCACTACATCCTCATTTACCTGTCCCTCGCATTCCAAAGCCTCAAACCTATTTTGTAGGGGCACCTGGAGAATAGAGGTAAACAGGGAAAGTGTTTTCCTGTGATGCTGAGCAGGGCCCTGTTTCCATTCCTCCCCATCTCTTAGGTCACCTCTCTCTGCCCAATGGTGACAGGGCAGGAATCCATCAATACTTGGAGTGTTTCACCCCAGTGCCTGTCTTCTCATAGGTATGGCAGGGAGTTACTCCACCAGCCTATCTCCTGCTCTAACTCCCTTAATCTCTCTACCTCTTTGTGAGCTCTGCCAGCATGCTGAGCAGATCATCCATCTTCTCACACCTCATACAGGTGGTATCTCTACCATCCTGTGGTGGCAGCAACAGGCTCAGGCACTCCCTGCGGCTAGAGACATGAATAGATGAATTTCTGGCCATGCACTTGGTCTCAGTTGCCACATTCACTTTGGCAATAGCTTTTTGCCTCTAGCAGAGACTATGGCTAGATTTATTTTCTCAGAGGCAGTCAGAAGTTAAGCTGATCTCCTGAATGGAGGGGGATATTCTGTCCTCACTGCATGTCCTGTCTGAGTAGACTGCAGCACCACACTCTTACTGACGCTCCACATTCTGCTTGTCCACTCTGCAGCACTCCTGAGAACTGCACTCCTTATGGGTCGGAAGGGAAAAATGAGAGGAAAAAATGAGAGGAAAAAATGAGGAAATCTAGTCAGAAAAATTGGCTGTAAAAGCAGTGTCACACTGATCCTTGAACAAACAATCAAGGACCATTAAGAAAGGCCTTATAAGGATAGAATTTAATTGCATTATTAAAATATCAGAACTAGAGGCATGTGGATTCACTACATGGTGCATTTCAAGCTTCCCCCTGGCACAAAGCAACAGTCCCAAGACCAATAAATCAAGTATGAGGACTGTCTAGGACTGAATCTACTGGTTTGTTGATGATACATTGTATAATTTTTTATACTATTTACTTATTTTAGCTAGGAAAGAGATCAAGAATGTGGGGAAAAATGTGTGATCTGGACAGCACAGAACAACAACAACAAAAAATCTCTAGTTATGATTCACATGGGCATCCTAAGAATCTGTCAGTGATTAGCAGAAATGCACATTTCTAGAGAGGCAGCCAGGAGCAAGGGATGCTCTTGATACCATGTCTTCTTTATAACAAGGGAATATATCTGAAGATTTCATTTCCTGATTCAGGGAAACAGATACATAACCACACTACCACTGTTTGTCCCCCTCAGCCTTAACAAGAAATATTCTATTGTGAAGAAAACTGTGACTCAGGAAATTGAGTTTGAACTGCTTTATAAAGGAGTCAAGTTGTGATAAAATATATTCAATTTAGTAGTCCATAAATTTAAATTTATTATTTATTCTCTATATAAGCTGTTGTCAGCCTTAGATTTTCATTTTCATATTGCTGACTTGTTTTTAATTAAAATAAAGGCTGAAAAATATTTTGGTAAATTATACCTTGAGTATTTTAGAGATACTTAAGCAATCCACTGCACTTAAAAAAAATAAAAATAAATTAAAAAAAATAAATAAAAATTGAAATAGCTACAAACATTTCTAATCTTTCATCTTCACTGAGAAGGCAGCTGTCCATTGAAAGTACTGGCAGTTCTAGGGTTGCTCAGTAAAATGGTTCCCATTGTACAAAGTATTAAGAACAAATGGTACTGATATTTCTGAGGAAAAAAGCAAAATGCAAGCCTTTCTATAAAATTAAATGAGTCCTGTATCATGTTAGTGCTGCTCTCCATTAATGTTATGAGATTCAGTAATATGTTAAACTTTTATAAATAGTACTTATAAAGTACTTATAAGACTTATAAAATCTTATGAAATTCAGTTACTCTGATAGAAAATTGCTTACTTAAGCAAAAGATCTCATAAAATCTTACACACAGATGCCTTAAATGTAGTTATTTACATTTTGTGTGGAATACATACTTTCTGTGTTCATAAAATGTAAATGAAAATATCACTGTGAAACTAGGTGATTTCATTAAGAACATCAGAATACGATTTTACTCATCTTTTGGGCCTTCATATTTCTGTCCCACTGTAACCTGCTTAGGTGCATTTCTTGAGAAAATAAATAACATTTATTTTCTGGATTTGTATGCCAGGATTTTTCTGGCATGCAAAAGACTGATATTTTTGTACATTAATTTGTTTAACTTTACTAGTAACTTCTAGATAGACCAAACCTGGATCATTTTAAAATTAAAATACTAGAAAATCCTGAATGCTAAACACCTGCATTTACAAAGCTATCAGCAACAAATCCAGTTCAACAGAATCAAAAGTAACCAAGCCATACCTGCTACTCTCTCTGACTTTTTGTGCATGAGCAAATCAACAGTTCAGAAGTGCAACAAATGAGCATCAGACTGTACCGGCCTGATATCAAATCAACTGAGAAGCAGGAGCTTCTGGACTTGCCTGTAAAATTCTGCCTTTTGGAGTTCGCACTTGAAATAAAGATCTGAATATTATGAAAGTCAATGTTCTGTGAGTCAGTGCACTAATGCCTTCATGAATCCAACAGATGAAATGAAGGCCTGTTCACATACAAAAGCTACAAGACCTTTGGGCACTATTAGCATTTACATGCTTGTATTTATTATCCTCATCTGAGTCTTCACTGCAATCTTGCCAGTAACTGTAATAAGAACTTTAACTAATTTGCCCAGGACCACTCAGAGAATTTCTGTCGAAGTTAAAGAGAGATTACAGAAATTCTTAGGTATAATTCTTGTAGTTTTAATTTACATTATTATTGAGTAGAATAGAAAACAAAGATGTAGCTAGGAAATGCTCAGAATGTAAAGAGCTACCCGGTGGCTCAGGTAAAGTTAACTGAAAGCAGAAAAACTTTCACTTGATTTATGTAGTCATTTTATTATACTAAAAGTCAAGCTACAATGGATTGATAACTGTGTGACCAAAAGAAAAACAAGAACAGTGATGGAAAATCAGAAACACGATAAATTGGCTAATATGATATGAATCATACCTACCAGAGTTAACTCTACAGATTTGTCTGGTATTAATTATGAAGCCAAGAGCCAAAATGAAACTACACTACACTGAGACATTATTTTCCTTCAACTACCTTTATTCTTAAAGCTACTGTAAATCATAATAGCCAGAAAAAAAGTTTATGTACAGCTACGCTAGGGAGGAAAAATGAAAAGCAAGTGAAAAGAGAGAAAATCAATAAGAACAAAAAGCAGTTCTTGTCCTAGCTTTGAGAGGGATAGTAACAGGTGAAAAAAGAGGCTCTTATGATAATTATTCTGTTTGGTGATTTATAGCCCATGGTTACTACAGGATATACCTTTTTCATATATTTTAAAATTGAAAAAATGAAAGCATTCTCATTTTCATTTATAGGAAAATGTGACACAAAAGGATAGATTGTGTTAAGAACTCTATCTATTCTCAAATAAAGTATAGATGATGAATAAAAATGAAAATACAGTGTTTTCTATAAGTCTGAGGTGCCTGGATGTACTTCAAATTTCTGCAAGCATTTAGACCAGACTTGTGCAAAAGAGGTTTGTATCACATAATTATAATTAAAATAATAATAATAATAAAAAAACATATCAAAACAAAGGAAAACAGCGTCATTGGCCATGTGTACTCCAGGTCAACAAACACTTGAGAATTTCTCACACTTCTGATACACTGAGATATTAAACGTCCACCTGAAGAGACACTAGCCTTTGAGTATGCCATACAGTATAGAAATACTATTGTAAAAAGTAACATGTTGCCAGACATCCTGTTTACCTAATAACAAGGATATTTTTAATGTAAGTACTAGGAGTAATGTAAGTAAGAGGAGACAAACAATTCAGATTTGACAAGAAGTATCACTGTGGAAATGAAAAGGCTTGGTTTTGCTTTGTTTTCTTAATATTCTAACTCCTGATCTATTTTTAATGATGCCCATAAGGAGGCCTTCAGCACCTATTTTAGTGTTTTCCCAGCAACTTTAAATCCCACAGTATTTATTATGACATATATATTTTATATATGCACAATACTGTTATTTTGATCATTTATTTATGTTAAGCGATGGCTGTTATTGCAAAGTGTAGCATCTGTGGTTTCATTTCTGGTGCAGAAGCAAAGTGATTATGGAATTATATGCCAGGCACACTCAGGGGTATTACAAAACATGAAATATAACAAAGTTCAGTAAGTTCTAATTTTCCATGGATGTGATTATCTCACAGGAGTCACATCTTGTGGTTACCAGATGTTTCACAATAACAGTAACTCTGCTCTTGCTTCGTTATAACAAGAAGATTTTACTGCAGAGAAAAAGGTTGGCATTTTCTCTGCTGGATGAAGATGAAATTGGCAATTTGGAACAGCAGTTTCAACTGAGCTATGTGGTTTACATTGATTAATCTATCACATTAGAAAATTAACCTACCAATCAGAGATCCATCCTAGCAGTTTTCTAATCTGTTTCACATGTTGGTACTTAATAAATATTTTCTTTAATTCCAGCTTTAGTAAATAAAGCTGTAAAGTAAAGACTATTTTACACAAGAAAGAATTCTGACCTTCCTCTAAAACATCAAAACTTTGGGATCTTAATTTCCTAAATAAAAGTTAGATTTTCCTTTACAAAATATAAAGGATTGCTATCTATCTAAAACTGCAATGAATCAAATGAAATGGATTCTGATGCTGTGCCTAAATAAAGCAGTAGTTCCCTACAGAAGAAAACGTGCTAGGATGGCTACAGTATCTGAATGGATACCCAAACTGAATCTCCAGAGACTATTTCTGAGGCTATTATTCAACTTCACTGGCAACTTCTTCGATTAATATGTGCCCATCTATGATGAGTCAAAACTGGCTGTGTAAAAAGACAAGATGTTTATGCAAATAACCATACTCACCTAGAGGGATCTCTTAAACATATATATTGAACCAGTGAAACTGTGGAATTCAGTACAATGAAACTATAGTTTGTGTTAAGCAAGAAGGTTCCATACTTCCACAATCAATTTCAATTTTCTTTTCAATATCTGTCAAACAATATAACAGGTAAGATCCTTAAGCAGTATCAATAATAGGAATACTAGTAGCCTTGAATTCCAATGAAACTGTGACCTTATGTTCCTATTTTTCTCCAAAAAATAAAAATTTATCTTACTGTAGTTCAGTTCTACTACAATTATTTCTCACTAGAATCATAGGTAAACAAAATAATATTTTTCTCTAACATTTCAGTATAACCTAAACATAGCCTGAATGATGGCTTTTTGGTACACTTGCTTAAAAGGGAAGATCGCCATTACTTGTTCAGTTGCATGTCTTACAATCTTGGGTATTAAAAAACAAACAAACAAACAACAACAACAACAAAAAAAAAAACACAGCACAACAAACAACAGAAGCAAAGCAGAGAGATGCTGCTAGATACATGTAAAAGTACAATTCAGAGTCAAGCTTATCACTTCCACTCAACAGAAATTTTATGCTTTGGATCTAACTGACTAGTGAAGTTAAAGACTAACAGTTTTCTTACATATCTAGCACTCCAAATGTAATTAGAGAATAATTTTTGTGCCAAGATTATAGTTAATTGAGATCTACAATGAACAGTTCAGAAAAAGTGTTGACAATCCATAACTTTATATACATGTGTACACATATACATATATATGCTATATATATATACGTAATATTATATATATATGTATGCCAAAAACCTCTGAAACAATATCTACAACCAATATGATAAAAGGAAAAAAACCCAATGTTGTTTCACTCCAGTGAAAGGACATATATATGTGTATATATATGTTTCTATAGAGGTTTGTATATATATATTAACTACCGTTGTAATGAAAATATCATCTATCAAAAGAAAAACGTCAGCTGAAATTGAGAAGCATTTACTCAGTAAGCTACAGAGAGATTACTTATTGACTGTCTTAAGAGTGTCAGGAGAATTAGGAATTTAAAAAGATTATAAATAATGCTATTACAGAAAGCAAGGATGTATATTATGAATATTAATAGGATTAGTCTAGACCTTTGGCAAGGTTTTTAGACTGACACAGAGGTAATAAAATTTATGCTGTCTGAAGAGTTTCTGTGTATTTTAATTATTTTTAAAAACTGATCTTTCTGATTAAATGATTGAAATACAAGCTGTTCGGTTACTTTGAAATGTGTTATATTTGTTCGTTTTTTAATGTCTACCTTAAATATCAATAATTTGTATAATTGTTAGCTAAAATTAAATGCATTGAATTGGTTTCTAAAGAATGTGTTCTCTTTCAGTCCTTTGTTCATAGCTGTAAAGTAGGATTGCATTTATAGACTGAGCATTTCTTCATGCTAAACAACTATAATGCAAATGTGGGCACATTCTGTGCTTCTAAACTAAATAAAACAAAACAAAATAAAATAATAATAGAAATAAATGAACAATTACTCAACAAATAAATATTTTCAGAATTTTGAGTATATGAATATTGGTAGTTAATTTAAACTTAAAATTCATTGAAATCAACAGTTACAGTGATGTACACAAAAGAAAAGCAAAATTCAGCAATAAATCTCTTTTTTTTTAAATTTTAGATTTGTCTATACTTCAAAGATTTTTTTTTTTTTTGTTAACTGAGAGTTCTTTGCATCATTTTGTTAGAAACTTTAACCTGCATACCTATTTCAGTATATGATTTAGTGATGTGATGTTGCTATGTTGTAGGAATGTTAGCTTAGCACTTACTTCTAAGTGCTATTTCCTTTCATAATTTGCAAAGAGAACGACATTATTAATAATAATCTCCACACAGTATTAATAATAATCTCCACACAGCTGTTTCCCTTCTTCCATCACTACCTCGCATGCAGTAAACCGTGCTGGAAACATCTATTTCACTAATTCTTCATCCTCTAACAACATTGGTCTCTAAAAATTTATTTTTTTAAACATGGTACATATTTTATCAAAAACAAACGGACAAACAAACAAAAAAAAACAGTTGTAAGTTTTATCTGGGAAGGAATTGTTTTCTTCAGAGTGTCTGGTATCTCAGGTGAACAATAATGTTGATAACACACCGATGTTTACGGTTGCTGCTAAGCAGTGTTGTACAGAAACAAAGCCATCCTCAGCGAAGGGCCCAAGGAGCTGGGTGGGAACAGACTTAGGACAACTGAGTGTCATGGTTTTATGATTTTTATCAGTATTCCACATCATAAGATCATGTAGAGCACTGGGAGCTGAGGAGTTAATGCTCCAGTTCTGTGGACTGTCAATAGTTCCTGGTGTCATAGGGTTATCCTATAACAAAGGAGCAAAGAAAAAAAAAGGAAGGGGGCCGTGGGCTCCGGGAAAGGGGGAAGGGTAGAGAGCTAGCAGATAGTTTTAACCAAGAGAAAACACAATGGCAGCGATCTGAGGACAAACAGTAATTTACTACATTTAACCAAATCAAACAAAATGAGAGAGACAAGAGTACCCAAAGTACGAGTCAAACCATGATAGTGCGAGGGAAGCACATGCTTTTCTCCGTGGAGAGCTGAGGCGGCTGGGGCTCAATCCGGAGCTCCACCTCACTTCCTCTTTGCGCCAAGTCCTCCGGGGATGCCGCCCCTCTGCTCCAGAAGTCCAAAATACCCAAAAAAGTTTGTAACATGGAACCAGAACATTAACTCTTTAACTCCCACTGTTCTGCATGATGCTCTGATGTGGGATACCAAAATGAAAAATCAGAAAACCACAACACCAGGGTACCTTTCCTCTCACTGATCTGTTTCCATTTTCCATTCAGGGGGAAAAATAAAACTGTTGTGAGCCCTTTCTTTTACTGCTCGTCTCTGCAATGTGTGCTCCCTTGGTGTCTCACCTTCAGCATTTGAGTAAGTCCTTCAGTTTTTGATACTTTCTCTCTCATTTTATTTGATTTATTAGCTTCAATTCCAATTATATTGTATTATATTGTGTTAACTCACAGTCCGCTATCATATTTAGTAAATTAGTTTTCTCCCTTAGCTCATTGCTGCTGTTTTGTTTTTAGGCCCGTGTCCCTACCTTTTACTTTTTCCTCCTTCCTCCTATGGGTCAGTGGGTCCCTCCCCACCCCATTTAGTCACGTAAGCAGGCCAAACCTTCCCTGAACCATTGACAATGGACAAAAACAATGTTGATAAGATACTGATGTTTATATTTGCTACTCAGCAGTGTTGTACAGAAACAAAGCCATTCCCAGTGAAGGGCCCAAGGAACTGGACGGGAACAGAATGAAGACAGCTGACTTAAAATAGCTGAAGGGATATTCCATTCCATATGACATACAGCAGAAGGAGTTCTGAAGAAGGTAGGTGGTTGTCTCTCTCTTCTGCTGCTCAGGGAGCTAGCTGGGCATCAACTGGGGGGGGGAACCAGCAAATTTCTTGTGCATCACTAATTAGATACATTTATATGTATAGTCATAACTATTAACCTTTTCCTTTTCTCTTAGTTTTACCTCAATTTGTGGCACAATTTGACACAAAATAAAAACAAACAAACAAACAAACAATAAAAAAACAACAATGTATCAACAGAACAAATTGTATTCTTAGAATCCTTAATGGATTTCTTATTTCCATATATTTAACAAAGTGGTTCTTTAAAAACAGCAACAAAGTCATTAAATGTGATCAATCTTTAACACATTTGAAATATGTGTTAAATGAGCTTATAAAATTTTACACTGTTTATCACTGATATACTTCATTTCCAACTCTTGCTTCTCTGTAACAAATGAGAATGTTATAGAAAAGACATACAGGAAAGGAAAATGTACAATTAAAGAGCATGAATGACCTAAAGTAAGGACACAAGGGAGATGTATACTTTGATTGATACGGTTCACCTTTCATTAAATACTAAAGCAAATAATTCAACCCAAAGCACAAACCCCAGAAGGACACTGAAAGATGAATGCAAAGCAAGTAGATACAAATCCTCAAGCATGCTAAATACCCAAGTAATTGGAAGAAGAACAACTACTTAGGCATTATATTATATATATAATATATATTATTTCCAAAATTACTGAAGTGAAGAAATGAGGTCCAAAAGAAAATGAAGTCTGTACACTTGAAGTTTATGAATTGTAGCTGACAAATTTGGTGTGTGGAAAACTATTAAATCAATATATTAAGTGTTAGAAGATAAGATAAATTTTAAAAACTGATTCAAGAATAAGACCTTAACCTTTATATGTTTTAAAATCAACTAGAATTTTGCTAATGAATACTTATCTGTATCCAATTCAACAGTATTTATTTTATTTTATTTTGTTTTAAGAAAAAGAGTGCTACTTTAAAGAAATTAGGTTATCATGCAATAACAAAAGGAAATAAATACCCCACTGATTACCTCCTGCCTTTTGGTTATTAGTTATTGTATTCTGTCTCTGTGTATAGCAGAGCATAATGGAAGGGTTTATTTCTAGTATAATTAAAGTCACAACTGTTTCTACTTACTGGATTGTCTTAACTCAAAGAGTGTATGAAAGTGTTGATTCTCCATTGTATAATGCAGTTTTTAAGTTCCTCACAGTAAAGCTGAAGGAAAAATATAACTCTTAATTAGGTCCCTCAACAGTGCCTTTATTACATTAACATGATGATCATCGTGTGAGGAAAGAGGTTCATTCATCCCTGGAGTAACTTGTCTATGTAGATTTTTTTTTTCCTGACAACACTTTAAGACTAAACTTTGTAATACTATGGCAAGTTTAGCTTTTCAATTTTAATCTAATTACAGGGTTTTTTTTAATTATTATTATTTTTTTTAATGTGGCATATTTATTTTAGCTAGGGTAACATACAATAACCTGCTTCAGTAATGTGGGAAGGTAGCAGATGCCAAGCAATATGTTAGAAAGTGTAATGACTAACTTATGAAGTTATAAATTCTTGGCAAAATTAGTCCTTACAACCAAGTTGGAGCAGCCATGACATGTAGTGGGAGAGAACGACAAGTAAGATCATTTTTTTTCCCAAAGTCTGCAAAGTATCTGCAGATCTGATAAGCTAAAACTTCTTTAGCTAACTATCAACACTAACACAATAAACAGCCACCATATCTTACATCTGTTTCTCAAACTCAGAATAGTGTCTGAAGGTAATACATAAACAAAGCCAGGAAGGCTACAATTAGCATACCATTGCCTCTATACTTACTTAGAATGAGAATAATGTTGATAAAACATTGATGTTTTAGTTGTTTTGGAGCACTGCTTACACTAAGTGAAGAACTTTTCATCTTTCTTATACAGATTTGATAGAGAGACTGAAGGTGCACATTAGACTGGGAGGGAACAGAAGTGAGACAGACAAACTGGCCAACTATTTGATACTGTGTGGTGTCATGTTCAGTAATAATATCAGGGAAAGCTGACCAGGAAGGCTACTCCTGTGCAGGCACTGGTTTGGCGTTTGTAAGAGGCTGGTAAGTAACTGCACTGTGCATCATTTGGTTTGTATATTCTTTTATCAGTAGAATTATTTTCCCTTCCTTTTCTGTCCCATTAAACTGTCCTTAACTCATGAGTTTTATCTTTTTTTTTTTTTTTTTTTTTTTTTTTTTTTCTCTCTCTGATTCTCTCCCCCATCTGACTGTGAGGGAGGAAGGTGAGTAAATTGTTATGTGATTCTGAGTTCCCTGATGAGTTAAAACAACAGCACTGTTTTCACCATGACAGACTTCCAGTCTTTTTTAATTTTTCTCTGAATTTCAAGAAAAATCTGATGTCTACAGTTTTGATTTACATGAATTTCTCATGAATATGAAATACATAAAAAATATCTTTAAAAAATGAGTGTATACGTTCAGGACATATTTACCACTACCACCACCTATCCTTAGCCTGCCCCACATAAAGAACAGACATCGTGAAAAAGAGTTGGAACATCCCTGTTATTCCCAGAAGCTGGGAAAAGTGGCTTGGAAACATGGCATGGGAAGCCAATTCACCCTATTTCTCATTGCAGAAAGGGGTGAGAATAACACTGGAAGCAAGGTAACCCTCATGAGCTCTTTTTTTTTTTTTTTTTTTTTTTTTTTTTTGAGTCTTCCTATATTACTTGGACAACTTGGACCACTATAAGGGCATGTAGCAATAGAACAAGGGGTAATGACTATAAACTGGAAAAGGGGAGATTTAGACTTGGTTTAAGGAAAAATTCTTTACTGTGAGGGAGGTGAGACAATGCAATAAGTTGCTCAGAGAAGTTGTGGGTGTCCCCTCCCTTGATATGTTCAAGGCCAGGCTGGAAGGGACTTTGATCAACCTTGTCTAGGGGGAGGAGTTCTTGACCATAGAAGAGGGATTGGAACAAGAGGATCTCTAAGGTCCCTTCCAACACAAACCATTCTATGATTCTATGATAACAAAAAATGGTGGCTCCATTTAAGGTTCTTGTTCTTTTTGGACTGTAACAGGATTTTGCGTATAGTTTTCTGTCCAGATTATCTTGTAGTAAGAAGCTAGCTGGCCTTCTTAAGATACTGGCAGTGGCTAAACTAATATTTAGTTTCTCCCATAATCAGCAGGACTGTGTTTAAGTTTGTTCATTTTTCTCTTTAAAAGAATTGGGGACATACCATACTAACGAACTGCACGAAGCCAGAGAAGAAAGCCATATTTATCTAGGTATGAAGAAGTGAATGTGTATGAATCCTTCTTTGTTTTCTGGCTCAGAGCTTGCTTCCTGAGGTATTTCTTGTGATAAGACTATATCTCTTGATAAGACTATATATTTCTTGTAATAAGAGATGAGAGATGGGTGCTGCCCATCAACAATCAACATCACTGTCTGGACAATTTACATTTGAAAGCATTTCTTTGGAGCTGTTTGCCTTTGGCTCAAGAATTAAGGGCATGCTCAGGACTGTTTACTGGACTGTTTACCAGCGGCAGATCTGTCCTGTGACCAAATTACTCCTATCTGCTATGAGAGATTGGGGGATGATACCATTGTATCCTGTGAAGACAAGATACAAGTTGGCATCTCCGTACTCCCTCTTATCTGCTGGCAAGGCCAGGGAGATAGGAACAAAAGGAGTTCCTGCTGAGATCCAAAAGCCAGAAACTGTCATTCCAAAAGGCTGACTCAACCACTTTGGACTTATTTATAAGTTTGTGCTGCCATTGCAATCATCATCATCGTCATTGCAGTGGTCACTGTCTTCATCAACTGAACAACACCCAAGGGCCCACCTCTACTGAAGAGCAACGACTGAACCATGAACCACACTGGACCCATGGTAGTGACTATCTCCCTCTTACTTCCTATAGAGACTCCTTGCTCCTATTTTCTATCTTTTTTACTGCTCTTCTTCCCTTCCCCATCACCCTAATTTGTACCTATAAAGACTCCTTGCTTCTGGTCCAGGAAGTCAGTGGGGTCCTCATAACTTGTCTGTGATGGCATTTTCCTTCTCGTTTGTGACAGTAACCTTCCCTTCCAAAATTCCTTCTTTCTTAAGACATTTTTATACTATTCTCTTGAAGCTCAAGTGGCTCTAGTTAGACATTTTTTTGCAAAGGTTACTGGAAAACATGTTTTTGACAGAAAGGTGAAAAACTACTGGCCTAAAACTGGCTCAGGAAAGCAAAATAGTTTATCCACTCCAATAGTATCATCAAGTCCCCATCCCTCAGGATGATCACAGAGGGATCTACATCCCACTCCACACTGTCTTTTTATTTTAGAGTCAGCATACCGTGCTTCTCTGATGTTTGCTGACAGTTAAGGTTGCAAGTCATGTTGCTTAGGGAACTAGAATGGAACAGATTATCCACCATTTTCCACTCTGGAGGTTTACCTCTAGTGGATATTTCAATAAGTTACCTCCAGTAAATATTCTACAATGGCAAAGCATTGATGGATCAATACAGAAAACTACATATAATAGTATTCAAAATAGTTTTAAAATAGTTTTAAAATGCATATGAATGGTGCTAATACATAAAAAAAAGTTAGGTGCTAAAATGGGGACTACGTTTGAATTACATTTAAGAACAGTATTCTGCAGGCATCATTTAAGCATTTGAATTAATTTTCAACAGAAACAAATTCTCACAATTGAAGTCTGTGAATGAAATGGAGACATCAGTACTTCAGATGCTTTTGTATAAAACTTTATTTGACTGGCCTGGAATATACATGATTATTTAAAAAACAAATAAACAAACAAGCAAAAAACTAAAACTAAAACTAAACCAACATAAACAGAGTGGTATGAAAGCATGTTTCTAAATACATTAAAAAAAAAAAAAAAACTTTTACAAGTTATTTACAGGATATTTGAAATCAGAAGTTCTCTGTCTAAAAAATATACATATATATATATTTATTCCCAAATCAGATTTTATCATTGTTGCCCTTTATTTTTCATCTGTTGGATCACTCTGATGTACTTTCTCATGGAAATAAATACCTGGAGGGAATTTGCCTGCTCCAGTTTAGGAACCTTTATTACAAACAAGAGTCTGAATCTCTGTGAAATCATTCTTTCCTGTTTCATCCCTTAGGGTGTTTTAGCTGCCTGTTAAGAAGGAAGAAGTGGGTATAAGAGTAGGTCGTGTTACAGGTAGCAGACAGACAGTTTTCTTCCTTTTTTTTTTTTTTTTCCTTCCCTTTTCAGCCTCCAGACAAATGCTCATTTGTTAATTTCAAATTGTGAGTGTCTGAAAACAAACATTTCCTGGCTGAAAAAAATGAGTGTAGTATGGAAAGAATTAACAATAAACCCATCTGTGCAATTGATTGTCATGAAAATCTTGCAGATCTATTTCACACATGTTTATTGCTAGTGTGTAGACAGTCCTGAGGCAGAGATGATAGCATAGTTTGGAAACATCAGGAAGACCTGGACAGGTAATCTCACAGTGTGCAATCCCATGACAGTGGGAAAATCTTGAATGTTCTGAATTCCATTTTCTAATGTGTATTCAGAGTGGAGGTCACTCAGTGCACAGCAGGAAAGCAAAGGGCTTCCAAGTGAACCACTTGAGGACAGATCTGATAAAATCTCATCTTTCCTCATGTAACATGCAATATACTATAATTTAGAGTCTAAAAAGAAACCCATGAATGGCATGGAATTTGCTGACAAATCAATGTTTCCTAGACTTGCAAGACTCACTGATAAACATCTGTCCAGATATGGATCTTTATATATCAGCCAACACTGGCAGTACCACTGCATATACACATTCTACTGTTGGCTATCCTGTTTTCAGATGTCTGGAGGTGTGATGGGTCTGAGTGAATAATGAACCAGATGTAATAAGATTACCTGTGGTAAACTGGATTACAGTCTGGATGGCTGTCAGATAGAAATCACTTTGCCGATCTGTTCCCAGTGTTTGCTTATCATTAGGCAGTATCAAAACTGAATAAATAAGGTGTGGTAAAGGAATCCATAAGGACATCACATTTTGGTTTTTCCTTATAGTCTCTAAAATAGTTTTCTCCCATGGCTGGTAAGGAACCTTTTCTCATGTATGTTTTGAGCAACACTCACTTGGACAATTTTCAAATGCAGTGTTTACTAGCTAAGGACTTAATATAAAATTCAGAGGATGCTTGCAAGGGAAAATATTTATACAGTAAAGAACAAGAACATTAGAGGCAAGTTCACCAGAACACTGGGAAAGTTTGTGGGAACTAAGCTTTTCTGATTTTTAATGTCATATTGCAATATTATTGCTATTACTTTGATGTTTATGATGAAGTAACACAGAGAATCTACCAGATTTGCTTAATCATCATCTAGTTTAATCACTTTTAAGTGATTGGTTATGCAATTTACAGCTTTACTCAGTATGAAAAATGTGAAAAGGAATCCAGTAGTAAAGTTGTTTTTTGTTGTTGTTGTTGTTGGGTTTTTTTGTTTGTTTGTTTTGTTTTGTTTTGTAATTCATTTCAGCTTAGGTAATGAAGATGTAAAGTCTATTTAGAATGCTGATTTTTTAATTATTATTTAGTAGAATTTTTTTGCTCCTACTTATCACTGTGATTTGAAGTATTCAGGATAAAAGGCAGAAAAGCCTTTCATAAGTTTTAGTTAGTTTTGGAGGTTTAGATAGATTCTATAAAATTATTTATAATAGTTTTATTTATCTAATTGCATGTATCTGAGACTTTAAAGTCTTTTTTATATGTAATTTAAATACATTCCCGTAAAAATGATAACCAGTAAGCCAGAAGACTTTGTTATATATTTCATAGCTTTTGCACTTATCAGAAGTAGAAAACTAAAGAAGCATAAATGCAACAGAGAAAATGTTCTCTGTTTCTTAGGAATTGATGAATGTCTGGCTTCTGAAATGTTTTCTTAGGCCATGACTGACATGCTTGTTCCCTTCAGTCTGTTTTGACATCTCATGGCACCTGATTTAGATTCTCAGTTATCAATAATATTTACAAGAGATCAGATATTATCATCAAGAAACAAAAGCAGTAATAAAGAAATAATTTCTTAGTAATAAAAATAGAGGCCTAATTACTTTTTACCCAGTCCTCTCAAAGTCTAAATTCCGTGATGAAATAGAACTGAAAAAAAAAATTATGGAAAGAGTTTCATATTATCATAGAATCATAGAGTCTCCAAGGTTGAAAAAGACCTCCAAGATCATCCAGTCCATCCATCCACCTACCAGCAATATTTCACACTACACCATGTCCCTCAGTACAAAATCTAAATGTTTCTTGAACACCTCCAGGGTCGGTGACTAAACCACTGTGCTGGGCAGCCTGTTCCAGAGCCAGAGAGCTCTTTCAGAGAATAAATTTTTCCTAATGTCCGATCTGAATTTCCTCTGATGCCACTCGAGGCCATTCTCTCTAACACTAGTACTATCGCTAGTTACATGGGACAAGAGACTGATACTCACCTCGCCACAACTTCAGGTAGTTGTAGAGACCTATAAGATCTCCCCTGAGCCTCCTCTTCTCCAGACTAAACAATCCCAGTTCCCTCAGCTGCTCTTTATAAGAGTTGTGCTCCAGACCCAGAAAAGCAGATAGCTGCAAAAAACCCTTCTAAAATCCAGTGCACTTCAGTTTTAATCCTTTTATGTCATCAGTTCTCGGCACATGTCAATGGTTTATGGACTGGTTCAGCCCAGTTCTGTGACTAGTGGAGCAGAGGGATTTTGCAAAATCCGCACCTCCAGAAAAGAGAAACAGGGGACCCCAAAATAATTTAAAAAATGAGAAACAAATTTAGAAGGAGAAACTAAGTCAATAAATATGGTATTGGAATGCAAGATAACACACTATAATACAATATGATTAGAATTGAAGCAAATAAATCAAATAGAATGAGAGAAAGAGTATCTGAAAGCTGTAGGCCATACAGTAGTGCTGAGGTGATGTGTGAGATTGGGATGAGCAACAGGGAGGAGAGCAGAGGAAAAAGAGAGACATCAAGTGACCTTTCCAGGCATATTATCTCCTCTCTGACTGAAAGCTCCCTGGTTTATGTAGTTCTTCTCTTCCAGACAGGTGCCCAGAACTGGAGCACTAACTCTTTAACTCCCAGTGCACTACATGATGTTATGATGTGGAATACCAGTAACCAAAAATCATAAAGCCATGACATTCCACCCCTTATTCTACATCGCTACATCATGCTTAATATATACAAACAAAATACAATAATTAACAAGCATTAAACACATGCACACACAAACCTATATATATATATATATGGAATTACTGACTGCACTCCCCCAGCATCAAATTCCCTTGTGGTACACATTGAACAACCCCATTTTTTTGCATCACCCACCAAGTGGACACAGGTCCCTGGGCAAAAAACAGTTCCATGGAGGGGTTTGCCCTTCCTAGAAGCTGGAAAGACCCAAACCACTTTTCCCAACAGGTTTTTTACATGCACTACAGGGACCTTATCTCCCTTGACAGTATGTAGGGAGCTGGCAGGGCCATCAGGAATGATGGATCCTTGAGTGTTGACCAACCAGGTAGCTTCTGTCAAATGTTTCTCCCAGTGCTTAAATGTTCTGCCACCCATTGCTTTCAACATGGTTTTTAACAACCCATTGTATCATTCAATTTTACCAGAAGCTGGTGCATGATAGGGGATATGATAAATCCGCTCAATGCCATGATCTTTGGCCCAAGTATTTACAAGATAATTTTTGAAATGAGTCCCACTATATGACTCAATTCTTTCTGGAGTGCCATGTCGCCACAGAACTTGTTTCTCGAGATGTAATATAGTGTTTTGGGTGGTAGCGTGGGGGACTGCATATGTTTCAAGCCACCCAGTGGTTGCCTCCACCATGGCAAGCACGTAACACTCACCATTACAAGATTGTGGCAAGCTGATGTAATCAACCTGCCACACCTCCCCACATTTATACTTTTGCCATCGCCCTTCCCCCCAGAGAGGCTTCACCCTCTTGGCTTGTTTAATTGTGGTGCATGTGTCACAGCATGAATAGCCTGTGCAATAGTGTCCATAGTTAAGTCCACCCCTCAGTCTCTAGCTCATTTATATGTTGCATCTGTTCCTTGATGGCCCGAAGTATCATGGGCCCACCGAGCTAGAAATAATTCACTCTCATGTTGCCAATCCAAGTCTATTTTGGCAGCTCAATCTATCTGATGGTTATTTTGCTGCTATTCAGTATCCCTACTCTTGGGCACATGGGTGTGTACGTGACACACCTTTATGAGAATAACTTCTGGAGTGATATGAAATGTCTTAGGTCTGCTTCTCTACTTTGTTGTCCACAATGTGATAAAATTCACCACAGCAAGGAAGACAAACACGAAAGGTAAGAAAACACAGCTTACCATCTTCAGCTGCTAGCTGTGTTTCTTGGTTAGATGCCATAAAATGTTCTATACAAATCTGAGTAATAACAGTATTAAAGCAGAGCCAAATTTAAAATTATTTATGTCGGTTATCATAAACAAGAGCAAAATATTTTTGCCCACTGGAGAAAAAAAAAAAAACCTATCTTTTCTTCATTTGTGTTCAGTATATGAAATATATTCTCTGACTGGTGACTCCACACATTACTACAACTAAAATATCAAATCATAGTTATTACAGTAGAGAATTAGAGAACAGTATTGGGATTAGTTTTGTATCCTTCTACATGAAAATCCAAGCTTCCATAGTTATCTTCAGTCAAGCCATTCAAGTCTCAAAGGGAGCCATAAAAGGAACTAAAAATAACCTTATATCGCTTATCTGGGCATAGAAATATCATACTTTCAACACAGAAACTTCCTGGGACAGAATTAAATTGTGTACGTCCCACCTGGACAATGGAAAACTTTTTTTCTAAAATCTTTTTTCTATAAATTCATTTTATGCATAATTGAAAATAAATGCACATAATCTTTTTTTTTTTTAATCACTGAATATGCACATACTGTGGCAGTTTGAGCAGGTGTCAGTTACAGGTGCACAAATGTAATGAGTCCTAAAATGGTTAAGTGGCAAATATTCACAAGGCAAAAAACAAGTGGAAGTCTGTAAGTAGATATACTTCATGTTAAGCTTCAAACCCTAATTTTATTCATCGTAATTAAACAGATTTCACAAGAAAAGAGAGGATGCTTTTGTGTTAAACCATGATAACCTCTATGTTATACCTCTTGAAGTTTAAATAGAAAACAATGAGATTTCTGTTTTTTAAAGATAAACGTTTACTTTCTCCATGTAAATGCTGAGGACTGATTTACACTCTAGTTTTCATTATTAAACATCCTTTGAAATAGTGAGTTATGACCACCAAAAATGATGAGGAAAATCCACTCCTTAGTAAAATGCTGAAATTTCCAATATTACAATGCCCTCAAGATGTAATGGCAGGAAATGCTTCAAAACTAATATACTCATTTTAAAGACTAAATAATGTTCTGATATATATATATATGTTATTAATACTAACAACCGAGTTTTAGCAATCACAGAAAAATAATCTAGAACCAAAAAATTGAGAAGGCAGGTAGAGAAAAATCAAGACAGAAAAAGTCATATAATATGACTAAGAAGGATAGTCTAAGTTTCTAAACACACACAAAAAGAAATATTTAACATATATATATATGTCCAATGACAATTTTATAAATACCTCAGTTTTCCTTTTTGTTACATTTTGTGCTTATCAAAATGAATTTTTATTCAATTCTGTTTCACTTCCATTTTAAAAGAGGCAAAAAATGTCCAGCCTGAAAATACCCCAGAAAGATTCCAAGGGTTAGTTTTACAACAATTATATTTTAAAATCAAATATAATTATTGCAATACATTCTACATTGGATTATGCACTTCTGCTTCTAGATTACCATTAAATTAGTTGCACTGAACATTTTTATCCTGCCAGAAAAAAAATAATCATGTTTATAGTGCTGGGTTTTATGGTACCGTGAGTAGTGCACAAAATACTGCAGGTATCAGCCTGTGTCTTCAGGCTGGATAGACAGCTGATACTGTAGGCAGCCTTGCTATCTTCTCCTACTGTCAAGATTAATAGAAGTACTTAGAAAGATTCTTTATGACATGAAAATATTGAGGTGGGAGAGATGATTTCTATCAATCTTAAAAAAAAAATAAAATTGTCTTTACTGAAAAATCTACTATTTTAAATGTAGAATGCATTTCCCCATTGTTTTTCAATTCCTTTGAGTTTTAAAGTTCAGTCTTTCTGGTGTTTTATTTTGTTTCTTTATCTTTTTTAGTTTATGTTTTTGAAAGAAAAAATCTTTATAGTTTTAAAAGAAAATTAATTTATGAAACAATTTTAGGGAAGAACATCTGTATTCTTTTTTATTTATTTTTATCAAATGGTTGTCCCATCTGAAACTGTACAACTCTAAAACTTTCTTAAAGCATTGTCTTTTATTTGGAGATCCTGAAATATAATAACTTATGACTTGTATAATTGTTTCAACCTGTGAAAAGAGAATTAAATATTTTCTGCAGAACACACTATTTTTTTCAGTCTGTTACATTAGGGAAATATAAATTGACTTTGAAATCCTTTGCCATAATCACAATGAATATTCAGCCTACAGCCAAACCCATAACATTTTAAATAGATAGATCCAGCACATCTATGGCATCCATTAATACATCTTTGCTATTTGTCTTAGCTACTGACTTGTAGAGATTATGGCTAAGAGAAGGGAAAAGGAGGTACATAAGCAGATGTGTAACTCATACATATATTTATGTATGTATATGCATGAATGTCAGTGTTAATTCTTCAAACACCCTTGCTGATGTATGCAGTTTTCCGCTACTGACAAGTGCCTGCATCTCAAGGTCTAATCAATTGGAACATATACTTAGAGTTATTCAATTTGCAGAAATACCATTGGGATCAATTTATCACAAATTGTTCATTGATTTCCATAATTGACATTCTTTCTCTAAAACATGCAAATGGGAATTATGTTAGTACTGGCTTTGGTAATTGGAATTACTTTCTGGAAAAGAAAACAGTATGTATATATAAACATTAATACTATATGAAACTAGCATCTCTTTCTTGACTTTGATACTACAGTGTGAGTCATTGCAAATGTCTGGAAACAGTGCATGCCTCAGCAATCTGCTATTGAAGAAGAGAACTAGTTTCTATAGAGCCCGTGCACTATCTGCCTGTGCAAAAGAGATCTCTCAGATATTCTAGGTCATTTACTTAGCACTTTAAATTTTTGGTGAGACAATCAAACAAAGCCATAGGCAATATGATCAGTGCAAACTGTCCAGCTGATCAAGTCTATTTTATGGTGAGACAAATAACTCACAGTTTGATTGCTTTTATTGATTAGAGGTTTGGTTCACTTGCCTTAACTTAGGATGGCTAATGCCATTTCAGACACTGATGTAAATCAAGAAGCTACGTCAAGGTGGCAGATATGTTAGAGAATCTCAGAGACAAATTTTTGACAAACAACACTGTAGGCTGTTCCTGAAACAGATAAGCACTGTAGGTGCCATAAAATTAGAAGGGATTAATCCTACTCCTAAATTTATTTATTTTTCTATGCTAAATACTTATATCCAATAATAAAAAGCTCATTAGAGATAAAAGAGGTCATATGTCTCTTCCATTTTAGAAAAGTGCTTTAACCACCAAGTTATAAAGTCAGGATTACATACGCTCACAAGCCAAGTTAATATTTAATTAGTTGATGCATAGTGGAACAGCTTTGGCAGAAGGGATTGAGAGGATTCCTTTCTCCTGAATAACCTTCAGACAAATAGTTAATCTCAATGGAAATGCAGTCTCATGCCTCTGAATTAAAAAAAAATAAAGTAAACCTATATCTTTTATGCTCTTCATGATAGCTGTCATCATGAACCTGTTGGATAAAAAGGTAGTACCATCATAGTACCATCACAGAAAAACAGAAACAAGTATCACTCTGGAGCTTAGAAAAGTTCATATACATTTCATAGAGCATGATTTTAGGTATAACATAATGTCTTATTGTTTGTTTGTTTGTTTGTTTGTTGTTGTTGTTGTTAAGAATGGCTTTATTAATCCGGTTTCTGATTTACTGTTACACTTTAAGTAGTATGGAGAACTCAAATTCCTGTTTATTTTCTTGAATCATATTTTGAGTGGATACAGATTGAGTTGAACATTTGACAATTGAAGGCAACTGAAATTGTCACAGATATTTCTTGCTTATATGCTCTACAGAGAAGTATTTGGAGGTTCAGATGGATGAAGAGCTTGCCATGAGACAACAGTGTGAGCTTGCAACCTTGAATGGCAACTGTATCACACATCAAAAGAGGGATGAAAAGTGAGGAGAAGGAATTGACTGTATACCTCTAGTTTGCGCACATGAGGCTCCATCTGGAGTTTTGTGTCCAGAGGAGGGCTGTGAAAATGCTCAGAAGGCTAGAGCACCTCTTCTACAAAGAAAGTTTGTAGGAGCTGAGTTGCTTCAACTTAGAGAGTTGAAGGCACCAGGGAGACACCATTGCATCCTTCCAGTACGTGAGGAGAGCTTATAAATATAAGGAAGACTGACCTTTTACTTGGGTAGATAGGGATGAGACAAAGGGGAATGATTTTAAACTAAAAGAGGGGAGATTTAGATTAGATGTCAGGGATTTTTTTATTATTATTATTATTATTTTTTTTTTTTTTTTTTTTTTTTTAATTACAGAGAGTGAAGTACTGGAACAGGCTGCCCAGAGAGTCTGTGGATTCCCCAACTCTGGAAGTTTTCAAGACCAGGTTAGATGGGACCCTGTGCAGCATGATATAGTTCCTGGCAACTCTATCTGTGGCAGGGAGGTGGAACTGTGTGATCTTTAAGTTCCTTTCCAACCCAAGTCATTCTGTGATTGTATGATACTATGATATGACTCTATGGTATACTTCTGTGAGTGTCTTTCGCTCTCTACAGTGAGTTTGCTACTAATATAACTATACAATAGATACAATGCAATAAGGCTTGTACTGATAGACTGTTCTTGAACAGTTTACTTTATTTGTTAGGAACCAGCAATATTTTATTACTAATAAATGACTCATTTTTAAGATGCTCTTCCCACTATGTAATATTTTTTTACTGTACACAACACAAGGAGAAAAACCCTTACATACTAAATTTCTATAATGAATCAATAGACTTACTTTCAGAAATTTATTCAGTATGTAGCTTCAGTTGAAGTCACTGGCAAAATAAAACCTGGTTTGTGAAACACCACATCAAATATTTTTAATCTTATTTTTCATACATTAATCTTGTAACCTAATGCACGGGAACTGTTGAATCACAGCCTGAACCTCTGATTGACCACCTGAGGTGAACACAAAGTCAGCCACAGGGGCACAGGTGAATGCAATTTCACCTGAGTGACCGGAAAGGGTGGAGCCTGGCTTCACCCCCTCCTAGACCCCATTTAAGGGCTGACTCCCAAGGAGGAAGGTTCTCTATCTGGAGATCACCCCCTCTGGGAGCTTTTCTGTGAGCCCAGGATATGGGTAAGCTCTTTACTTCATTACTCCTTTGTAAATGAGATAATCTCTCTGGTCCTTTACCTATTTGCCATAGACCTAATGTTCCGAATTCTTTGGTGTCTAGTGTTCCGAATTCTTTGGTGTCTAGCATACTGTGACTATATAAATCTATGCAAAATTATTGTAAAGTGAAAGAAATAATGTATTATCTTGATCTGGTTAAGTTTAAACTTAAGAATAAAAAACTTCACAAGACAATAGAAGACTGTGTTTCATATATCCCATTCTGTAATATCTCCTAAGTATGTGTTTAGATCTTGTAATAATGGATGGAAATGGCTGTAGAACGTTAGTTAAGATTGTTAACATGGAAGGAACCACCAAGGTAATGTGTTTTATCCAGGTTTCAGTAAGATATAAATAGTTTCTTTACTGTAATACTTGTGATTAATATGATCACTGAGACAATCTATTGGAAGAGATTTTTAAAGTTATAAAAGTCTCCACATGTGAGAAAATACATAAGAAACAGCTCTTGCTTCAACAAAATATTGATTTCCATTGATTATTCTTTAATCATGTATGAGAGTCTGTGTAGAAAGTTTATAGTCACTGGCAACATATGCTTTGAGGTAAAGAGGATGCAATTGAAGAAAAAAAAAAGAAAATTAATCAACTGTCTTTAAACTCAAAATACTGACAAATTCATTTAATAAGTGTCTACTGTTTTTGATAGAAAAATACAATTTCCTTTTTATTGCTACTTAATTAAGGACTGTAGGAGACCTTGTGAATGACAAGCAGTTATTTTTTTAATCAGTCTTTCTTTTCTTAGTTATTGTCTCACTCTAATGCTATTCAGCAGAAAGTTTACTTCATGAAATAAAAAATTGGGTTTTGTTAAACCAAGTTTATCTGGTATGTATTAACAGTATGCTGATAAAGCAAAGAGAAGTTGTAAAGGATGGCCTCTCACAAAGAAGACCCGTGAAACAAACATCTCTCATAAGTAAAAGAGTAGGAAAAGAACAAAAGTACATGGAGTATAAGAATGAATCACAAATGGTCCAATAATGGATAATGAATAAATATAGTCTTTGGAGCTGTGTAAAAACATTTTTAATAATAACAAATATACAGAATAACATTTCAACATATACAAAACATGGTATGATTGGACATAACAGGGAATTTCAAAACCATGTAGGAAGAGGAAGAAAGCAAAAAATATTAGCAAACAGAAATAATCTCAAGCATACTTTGTGTGAGGGAGAAATAAACAATCAATCTTAACAGCATACTCTTCTCAGGAAGTAATTGAGGCTATTGAAGATGCAGCTGTCCTGATTTTCTGTTTAAGTAATGAGTATGGACAGATGCAAGGCAGAGGTTGACCTAATATCAGAGAGAAAGCAGTAAACACTAGGAAGTTTGTATTTAGCATTATCACAAATTAGTTATAATAACTGGATAATTTGGAAGAGAAGGATTAGCATAATTATAACTTGACTAATAACTCTTTAAGATCACTAAGATTCTAAGTTTGACTAAACTCTTGGATTCTAATGTTAGTGATATTTCTTCATCACATCTACATTTCATGTGATAAAGTACCTTGCACTTGAAGAGTTGTTGTTAAAATTTGTAAGGTAAAATCTTTGATCTCCTATAGAAAGGAGTTTATGATCTTAAAGACTTGGATAATAGAAAGGAGATGAAAGTAGTACAGAATGTAAGATTCCAGGACCTTCTGTTGTAAGGCAGAAAATTGTCAGCTGAAAATGACTGGAAAGTGCAAAATAATAGTCAACTTAAAGAATTAAAGCATGACATATATACCTAATGAAAAACCTAAGATAAATTACATAAGTACTTCCATTAGAAACAGAAAATTCTTAGGCTATTTCAGAATATACTAGTGAGACTATACTGTAGAATGTTACACTCTCTGGTTTCCTGTATGAAATAAAATTAAATTGAAACTGGAAATAAAGACAACTAGTAAATGAGTCTATTTTATAAGAGAAGATTGTAAAACTGTCATTTACTTTGTTGAACAGAATGAACACTAAGATGAATATGATTACTGTTTATAAATAGTTATAAAATAAAACCTTTTGTGGAGAAAGCTACTTATGCTTAAGAAAAAAATGGTGGCACAATGGGAGACCAGTATAAAATCAGTGTGCATAAATTCAAATCTAAAACTAGGAGCTTTAGAGATGTAAGGTTCTCAGAATGTTCTTTGGTAAAGACAAGAAAAATAGAAGAATGTATGCAAAATTATGCTTGCAGTTGCAGAGAAATGACTTGATTACCAAAAATTTTTCTCTTTTTTTAATACAACTATTGCATTTCGTTCTACCAATATCATCAAAAAATTGCTTAAATGTTTTTACAACAAATAACTTAAAAATGTAAATCAGTCTGTAATACCTAGTTTGCAGACAAAAAGATATGCATTATGCAAACTTGAATTCATTCAAAACGCTTTGAACACGTATAAAATACAATGCCATATTTCTGTGTGATTTGACTATTTAAGTAACAGCGCTGAAGAAAACCACTTTTCTGTTTCCTACCTTATCACCTACCTATTAATATGATAATGTAATTGACTTGGCTTGTCAGAATCTTAAACATTTACTGCAAAGTAGTCCATATAGATTGCATTCTACTGATATGCAAATTATGTTCCAACATCTCAATTTAGCCTGTCTATTAAGTCCATGGAAAAAGCCTCTCACTGAAAAAGTAAGGGTCCTTTGAGATGCTTGAATGTGTAATATCTTTACGGATAAGCATACATGTTTTCTCTAAACTCTGAAAGTATAAACGTATTTGTTACTATCACCACATTAAGAATCTACCCTGAACAAAACTTAGGATATAAATCCATCTTAAAAATCACTATTTCACAAAGATTTGAAGTATAGTAATATTAGGGAAGTGATGATATACCTCTTAAATCCTATGAGAATTAAAATTAGAAATATAGGAATGTCATAAATTCAATCTAAGGAAGAAAGTTTTTATTTGTTTTATAATTATTTCAACTGAATTAACTCCTGGGTATTACTTCTCTAATTATGATAGAGCAAAATTTCTATTAATTGTAACAAAACTCCTGAAAATGCTTCTTCATACATCTTAAATCATATAGAATCATAGGATCATTGAATGGTTTGCTTTGGAAGGGATGTTATAGTTCACCTATTTCCAACCACTATGGTATGGGCAGCATTGCCAGCCACTAGATCAGGTTGTCCTGGGCCACAGCCAGACTGACCTTGAACAAATCCAGAGTGGAAGCATCCACAATTTCTCTAGGAAAGCTGTTTTAGTGCCTCACTACACTTTTTGAATAAAGAATTTCCACCTAACATCTAACCTAAATGTCCCTACTTTTAGTTTAAAACCATTCCTCCTTATCTTATCACCAACTGTGTAAAAAGTTGGTCTCTCTCCTGTTAATAAGCTCAGTTCAAGTACTGGAAGGATGCAATGAGGTATCCCTGAAGTTTTCTCTTCTGCAAGCTGAACAAGCCCAACTCCCTCAGCATTTCTTCATAGGAGAGGTGGACCTTTGGCCATCTTCATGGTCCTCCTCTGGACCCACTCCAGCAGTTCTACTTTCTTGTGTTGGAGACCACAGTTTTTATTGTAATCTTTCAAATATGACTAACAAGGACAGAGTAGAGTGAAATTATCAACTCTGGCAACTTGCTGGCAACTTATCTCTTTTTTTTATGCAGCCCAGGATCACAGAATTGTAGGGGTTGGAAGGGACCTCTGGAGATCAAGTCCAACCCAACTACTAAAGCAGGTTTCCTACAATAATTTGCACAGGAGAGTGTTCAGAAAGGTCTTTAATCTCTCTGGAGGAGGATATTCCTCAACCTCTCTGGGCAGACTATTCCAGTTCTCCTTCATCCTCACAGTAAGTTCTTCCTCATGTTTGTATGGAATTTCCTGTGTTGCAGTTTTACCCATTTCCCTTTGTTCTTTCTCTTCACACCATTGAAAGATGCTTGGCCCTATTCACTCAACTCTCACACTTTATTTATAAACAGTGATGAGCTCACCTCCCATTCTTCTCTTTTCTAGACTGAAGAGTCCCAGGTCTCACATCCTTCCTTCATATGTGAGATGCTCCAAACCCTAATCACATTCATGGCCCTCTGCAGGATTCTCTCTAGAAGATCTGTGTCTTTTTTTCAAACTGAGGAGCTCAGAACTGGACCCAGTGTTCCACAGATCTGGCCTTTCCAGGGCAGAGTAGAGGGGGAGGACCACCTTCCTCACACTTCAGGACATTCTCTTTTTTTTTATGAACCCCGGGATACCATTGGCTCTCTTGGCTCCACAGTGCTGTTCTTGAGTTCTTCTCCCAGTCTGTATACATATATGAATTACCTTGACCCAAGGGCAAAACTTGCAGTTTGCCATGCTGAACCTCATTAAATTATCATGGGTCTACTATTCAACAGAATACATTGTGTCAAGTTCTGTGGAACTTAAGTAATAACTGTGTTATAAAGATTTAATTCATGTTTGTTGTAACATTAGAGCTGTACCTGAGTTTCTGTGTATAAATCAAGGTGGATCAAAGGCAGCTACAGTTATGTAGAGTGTTTCATCATAAATGAAATAATGGATGGACTTCCGACAATGACCAGCTTCAGACAACATGTCTACCACCTTTATGACATAGCATTTGGCTAATGTTTCAGGAGCTCTCCAGGTGGGAATTTCAGACAGCCCTGTGAACTTCCTCAGGCAGTTTCTATGCTTAAAGTGATGACACCATTTCTATTCTTCTTTATGTTAACTATCATCTTGAATGGAGAACCCAGTCATCCCAAGTCAGTTTTCAAGACAGAATTAATCAAACTGTATGTGGATAATTTTTAGTAGACAGTAGAAATTGATTCTGCACACACGAGTCATTATGCAGGACAGCTCTGTGTTCACAGATAGACAGGAGGTGTTTAGTACACCATTTAAAATAATAGAAATTGATCACCATACTAGAGTGCAGCCATGTAGGACCATAAGCCATCTGGATTAGAAGGATTTGGCAAAAGTTCAGCATCTATCAGCATCTATCATCTCCATCATGCAACAGAGACTCTGGTAACTATCCAGACAACAACTGATTGTCCTGGTCAAGGTGTTTGATTCCCAGTATGAGCATTACCCTGTGTAAAACACCCCAATAAACAGGTTTGGTTTTTAACAAACGCTCTTTCCAGGAGTCTTTTTGACACAGCATTGACGATATAGCATGTATTATGTTTCCTTATAAATATATTTGTTGTATGTATATATTTAATATACAATATTTAATATTTTATATATAAACATATAATTATGTTTATAATTATTGGCATTGAATTCTTTGCATATAAGGAAAATATCAAAATTTTTCTGTGATATAAAAGGCTTTTTTTAATATTGAAATAAAAGAACAAAAAAAGCTATTTAGAAATACAACTGAATGTATGTTGTTATACTGGAGATGGGTATAAAAATATACAAATGAAGTGAAAACCTAACTTCAAATGTATATTACTATATCTTTTTAAAGGTATTTTGTGATTTTTTTTTTCAGTGGAAGAGCTCAAGACACCTTTATACACCTGAACCTGAAATTATTGTGAAACATGACACCTAGAAGGTAAGTTTAATAAGTGTCACATGCAGAAATAATTAATCCAACTTTGTTTTATCAATGCAGGGCACAAATGTTCAGCATTGTAAAGTGATGTTATATTTGTCATTTGTTTGCAGAGTCCCAAACCAGCTCAGAGTTTTCAGAATCACTGATGGGCTTTTTTGTTATGAATATCTATGAGACAACACATTTGCACAGCTAACTATGAATTGATTTCTTTGTTTAGTGTATACTGTAGTCACAGATTATTTTGTACAAATGCTTGTGGAGAATAATAGAAGGAATAAAATCATTATATAAGATTTAGTTTACTTTCAAATTAATTTAGGTGAATACTTTTCACAGTATTTGCTCTGTTTTTATCACTAAGTTCTGATGTAAATCATGCCTGTCAACATGATTTCAATAATAATGTTGTTAGAAGTAGATGTTCAATCATTGTCAGAATGAATGAACAGTTTTAGTGTGATTTACTTTTAAGAAAGAATGGTAATAGCATAAGCAGGATTCAGAGTTTCCTTTTGCTGTCACTTTTTGTCTATGCTGTTGTGTTAGAATTTACTATGAAGCTAAAATTCCATGTTTTCTTCAAATTATGTTTTTTTAGCATTTTTTATTGTGAAGTAATGATCTTTTGAATATTTTTCTGTATTACAGAAAATTCTCTTTCTTTTTTTTTTTTGCTTCATAGTCAAATATGATCTGAGGCACTAGGATGGGAGAGTATATAATTCTGATAATAACATTTTTAGCAGAAAGGATTGAGAGGATCCTTTTCTCCTGAATGACCTTCAGACTAATAATTAGTTATTCTTAATGGAAATGTAGTCTTATATCTCTGAATTCAGGAATAAAGTGAAACTATGTGCTTCATCATAGCTATCACTATGAACACATCAGATGAAAATGAAATCCTAGTATCACCCTTTTTTATTTTTCTTCAGAAAAAAAAAAATCAGAAACCAATATCTCCCTGCAGCTTAGAAAAGTTCACATATGCCTCACAGGAGCATCATTTAAGGTATGTTATTCTCAGTTTTCCCTTTTGGATAGCATTATTAATCACTTCCTGAATTATGCTGTTACCTACTTAGGTTACTTAGGTAGTATTTTATTATATTTTATTTCACTGCATTGAATTGCATTTCCAATTTGTAATAAAGCTTGTGTACATATATTTGCCCACTATGCAAATCCAACACTGTTTTAAAATATCTGAGAGTAGCTTTTAAGAAAAAAAAAATTGCATTAAGCTCTTTTCAAAAGTAATGATAGAATCCTTTCTCCTAAGAATGATTTGCTGGTGAGAAAGAGTGTAAAGAATCTGTGGACATGAATATCACAGTCTGATTGTCAAAATATCAATATTTTAATGCCTCAGGCATCATTCATTGGCATTTAATACATTTTATATATTTATACTTCAAAATTTCCAACAAGTTCTTTATAGCATGAAAGCAGAAATTTAGTCTCAAGTAGTGTAATCTGACTTTTCACAGCTTTGATCCTCATGTTTTTTTTCCAAAAACCTTTAAGTCCTCTGTCTCAGAAGACTATGCAATGCAAAATGTAGGAGCATGAATTAAATGAGGAAGTTAATCAAACTAAGTGGACAAGTCCCACAGAAATTGCAAGAAAATGCCTGTAGCTAACTACCAAAACAGTTTTTACAGTTTTAAATAGTATTGGAAAACTAAAAAAAAAAAATGCAACATAGCATTCTCTCAGCTGATGTTGAAATTGTATAGCCTGATTTATAGATGCAACCTGAGAATTCAACACTAAGACTTTTTTCCTCATTATTGTTAGACAGTAGGTACTAATGTGTGGCCTGTAAAATGTTTTTGTACAGCCTGCATAGCCATGAGGAGACAAAAAATCTCAGATCATTTTACATTCTACTATTTCATATCTTTTTGAACATTACTGAGATAGTTGGCATCTCATTATACACTTCTCAAGTAGATTTTAGTGTTTGACTTTTAATCAAACTGTCCCTTGGCTCTCACTGGAACTGAGGGTAGTATGCAGACTCCTGAACATTGGCATCCAGAGATATATTAAACACCCACAAATATCCTGACTGCTCTCCAAGTGCCACCAACAGATAAAAATCTACTATTGTTTCTGTAAAAGGTAAGTGACTCAGGGCCTGAAATGTAGTTAATGGAACTAGATGTGTACATTCAGGCAACTGAATTCCTCTTTGATAGTTAACAATGCCTTCACCCAATTGAAAATACTAGCTTCACATTTTAGTGAGAAAACTTTTCTTCTTAATTAGTATTTGTAATACATTGAGTTCTGAATTAATGTGCAATGTTGGGTTTTTTATATGCAAGTATTTAGAAATGATAATACAGAAGTCAGTTCATGGAAGATGCTTCAGTGCCTTGACGTACCTACATAGCTGGTTGATTACCCATCTATTCTGTCATCCTGTTAGTCTCATGTAAAACAAGTGGTTCAATATCTAAAAGAATGTGAAAGCATGTACAAATCCTCAGAGGTCTCAGTGAGTTGTTTCTTTATCCGATGTGGTTATTGTGCATTTAAATCTTTAAATATTTAAATACATATTAATTTCAACAATGCATCTTCTCTAGTGCGTAAATCTTCAAAATGCTATCATCATTGTTTCACTATGCTGTCTTCTTTAAATGAGTGAGTTGTGAAATCAGCATTCGTGCCTCCAAAGCAGTTCAAGTAAATACGGGTGCTAAGAAATACTGTGAACCCCATGGCTAGGTTCTTCCCTAGGCATGTCTAATGCATACCAGGACCCAAGTAGTACTGCTTCGCAATGTTTCTTCTTTTTCCTGCTTGCTTGTATTCTTTCTACTCCTGTTTTGTGTTAACAGGAAACCTAACAATATTGGTAGGGAAGAAGCCTTAGTGCACTGAATCAAAACCATCAGACTGGAATATCACGAGAGAAGGATTTCAAGGGGTGCTCTGGCACATTTTTCTTTCAGATCTGAGAATTGTTTTAATTTTTAATAAAGATCTTCATCTTATTTGAAATCAATCCCCTAATTACTTTAAATTTCCTGATGTGGAGTTGATTTCAAAATCAATTCCAAAACAAATGGTACCTCTAAGACTTGTTCCATATGTGCTGTACTAGTAAAAAGATGTGAGAATCTCAATTGCTTCTTTAGTTCATAGCTTTCTATCATGTCTAGAAGTACATAGGAGATAGACAGTTAATCACATATATAACCTTTGATAAAATGTGTCTGGATAACTCTTTTTGTTTAACAGGATACACTTAACAATTTTGATACTGATTAGTCACAGACCTGTTTCCTGGTCTATCTAGTATTACTGTCCTCCACTCCCACACCAATCTTGAAGGGTAAACTGCTTTTATGTGAAAACATACTTAGCATGACTCACTATAGCTATATCTGAAAACTAATGAAAGATACAGACCCTTCCTTAAGCCCTCAGCTTATATTAGATATAAGGATTTGTAATGGATCTATTTTCAGGAGCTGGCAATTAGTACTAAATGAAAGTTTATAGTGGTTAAAGTCCACCACATAAAAGTTTTTGACATCTTGTAGAGTGTCAGTATTTACATTTTTGTAAGTTTCTGACCTGAGCCAACTGAACAAACATGATAGTCTGAAGAAAGTTTATATTTTAAAATAAAAATCCTGGATCCAAAATAAGCCCATGTTCAAATCACAGGTACACTTAAATGTCTATTCCTGAGTATCAACCTTTCATTTACTAACTTCTCAGCTTTTCGTTTCCTTTGGTATTTTCTAGTTTAGAAGGTAAGAGGAAAAAATACAGTTCTGTATGCAATTCTGAGAACTGAATGCCACATACTGTTTCTGAATAACAGATTATTTCCTTTGCAGGACATAACTGCTAAACCCTTCCCTTCCTCCCAGCCCTCTGGCATTCCAGCTGAGATAATCAGTAGAAAGGACTTGGCATCAAATGCAAATGTGAGACAGGATGGTGTGAAGCTGCTTACCAAGCTGTTAGAGGCAGAGAAAAAACAAAGATCTGTACCAGATAAAAACTTTAATCCTATCTGCAGTGATATAAAGGAAGAAAAAAGCAGATGCTAAGATGATAATCTTGATGATCTGGATATCTGGCTGCCAGTTCGGAAACACTAAATTAAATTATGTACAGGAGAAAACTGCATCTTTCAAAACAGAGGAGGACAAAAACTCCAGTAGAAAAAAACACCATTAGAATTTGGATACATTCACTCGGCAGGCAACTTTTCCTTTCTGCTGAGGTCTGTCTTGCTTTAAATTATCTATTGTATCCATTCCTTACTTTTGTTAAAAGTCACCTGCAGCTCTGTAGAATTTCAGTCTTGTGGAGATAATAGAAAGGAAAAAAAAATGAGCTATTTGGAAATGATGAAGGAAAAGAGAATAAGCTCCCCAAGTATAGGGTAGAATTGTTCAATTACGTGGTATATTAGTTAAAAATGAGTTCAGGAGATAAATGCATATGGTGGTCTACTGCTTCAGCAAGGCAGAGTCTTGTCAGTTGAAGGTTTTCTGAGTTGTCCTACTTTGGACTTACAACAATAACTACCAGAGAAGAACAGATGGTGTCTGGGAGGCAGAAGTGTAGTAGTCCACTTAAGTGAAACAAGTGATTGCATAATGAATGACATCTACATAGAAGAAAAGAAAAATGCATCAGTTAGAAGAAACATAAAAGCCTATGCATTCAATACACACACAAAAAAAAAAGTTACAAGGAATGTATCCTTTTCCTTGGCTATCATAAAATACACATTTAGAGCAAGAGAAATAAAAGAATCCATTATGTCACAGAAAGTTTAAATTACATTACAATGGAACTTTTAAAATTAAATTTGAATTGGAATTTCAGTTTTTATTTTCCTTCTTCCATCATACAATGCTGAGCCAGAATCTCACTTAGCTTTCTTGATGTATGTCCTAATTTAATAAATTTTGAGCATAATAGAAATAATTTTGCTTAATTATTTTAATTAAGCTAAATTAATTGATTAATAATTAATTAATAGTAATTCCTTAATTATATTTGAAAACTCTATATTTTAGATGTTACAAACTACTATCCCTTTCTGCAACATATTTTGAATTATGTAATGAAATAGTATTTCCAAACACAGGAGTTATTGCACTGCAAAAAGTTAATTTTCATAAGTCACAGAAAAACCTCTGGAATCATTAGATAAGTTATATTGCAATGAACATAAATTATACACACATATATAAAATAGAATCATAGGGTGGCTTGGGTTGGAGGGGACCTTAAAGATCATCCAGTTCTAACTCCCAGCTGCAGCAGGGCTGCCACCCTCTAGATCATGTTGCCCAGAGTCCTATCCAGCCTGGCCTTGAACACCTCTGGGCAACCTGTTCCAGCACCTTAGTGAAAAACTTCCCCAACATCTAATCTAAAACTCCCCTCCTTCAGCTTTAAACCATTTCCCTTTGTCCTATCACTATCTACCCATGTAAAAAGTTGATTTCTCTCCTGTTTATGAACTCCCTTTAAACACTGGAAAGCTGTAATTAGCTCTCCCTGGAGCCTTCTCTTCTCCACACCAAATGAGCCAAGTTCCTTCAACCTGAGTTCATCAGAGTGGCACTCCAGTCCTCTGATCGTCTTTGTTGCCTTTGTATAGACTCTCTGACAGCTCCACATCTTTCCTGACTTGTGAGGCCCCGGATCTGGATGCAGTGCTCCATGAGAGTAGAGTACAAGGAGACAATCACCTCCCTCACCCTTCAGCCCAGTATGTAATTGGCTTTCCAGAGTGTGAGCCCACAGTGCTGGCTTATTTTAAACCTTTCCTCTACCAGGACATCTAACCCTGCCTTTTTGGCAAGGCTACTCTTCTATTTATACAGGTGTGTGTGTATGTGTATATATATATGTATATATATATACATATGTGGAGCACCAGTATTTCTGGTTTTGTTTCTTCTGTTAGTCAGGGAGTATTTTATTGCTTTTATACTGAGTCTTAATAAGTTTGTCTTAGAAATGTGCTTTGCTAAAATGACTCTGTTGAGCGCTTTAAGTAAAATATCACATAACTCAAGACTTGCTTTTTATTACTAGTTTTTGTGTGAACTACATGTAGACAGAGAGCGTAAAGGAAAGTATTCTTACTGGTATTTATTTATTTTATTTCTGAGTTGAAACTACAGGTAGATTTCTATTTTATGGTATAAATAATTATAGTAAAAATTTGAAATTAAGATAAATATAGAAATAGACAAAAAAAAGGAAACATTCTAATTTGTCTCTGTGAGCTGTGTCATTTTTATCATTGTCTTTCTTTTCTTTGAAATTCAAGAATGACAGTCTATCCAAGTTAAACCTACATCTTTCTATCAGAGTTGAAAGCTTTAAGGATTCCTAAAATGTAATTGTAAACGTTTGCATGCTCAGTGCTCTCTCTATGAAGTTAGTGAAGCACTCAGAAAATAACTGCTTTTATTTCAGTGTTTCATTTTCAGAGCATCTTGAAAAATAAGAAAAATAACTTGAGAAACACTCTCCATCAGCACACTTCTACATGTTTTGAATTCCACTGCAGTCACTTTTGGCCCTCATCCATGTAAAATTAAATCCAAACAAAAGCAAAGGTCATTTCAGAATCTCCAAATATAATGAAAAGGGAAAAGTCATGAAAGAGAAAGCTGATCTCTGTGACTAGGATTCTTATAACCAAATGCTCTGTCGATTCTACTGAATTAAGTGCAGCAGACTCAAAATATTTGCCAATCTCTGCTTATTTCCTATAGGACCAGAAGAGCAAAATTTCATTCTGAGAAATGATTGCCATTAACAATACTAGGGATGATTGATCCAGAAAATGCAAAGGTGGAAAGCTCTTCACTATTTGAGGCTCAGCTATCTATAGAATTCTGTATGTTCTCTTGATAACTACTAACATACTCTCAAGATCATGATGATTGAAGTCAGTGATCTTGGTCACAGAAGTAAAGAAGTAAAGAAAAGGACTTTTGTCCCTGAGATTATAAAATGCATAAGAGAGTAAAACAATTTTTAATTGCTGATATCCAAGGTTTAATATAGTATGATTAGATTCTCTAGTATCACTGTCACAATTCATATATTAAATTTCAAATATAGTAGTTATGTAAGAAACACTAGTAACATAACCTGCAGGAGGCTCTATTTTTTGATAGCTTATTCTATTACCAAAAATCAGTTCTGAGATCCTATGTTAAACTTTTAGCTGACCCCAGGGAAGTTGCACCTTCATACTGAAAGTTTTGTATAACCACAAGATTTGCTTCTGAAACTGTCCTTCAAACAGCTCTGTGCATGCTGCTGATAATGCACAGTTAATGGTGGTGACAATGCTGACAAACAGTGTTTTGTCACTGAGAATTTCCTCTGTCAAATAGTGCTATTGTGCTCTTCATATCTGTTGTAGTTTCCATAAAAAAAAAGAGGCATTACTTTTGGATCAACCTGCATATTATCCTAATTTGAATATCACAATTTCATTTTGATTATCCTAAAGTCTTTCATTTGAATAAAGTTCATTATAACACTTACACAATGATAAATACAAGTTCTAAAATGTGTACGTACATGTATAAAAGAAATATTATCTAAAAACAAAGTGATACTTTTAATCCATTGTTATAGTAAATTTCTATCATAAATATGTATATTTTTACTATATAGAATGAAAAAAAAACCAAAATTTTGGAATTTTTAATGCAGCTAGAGTTGTTTCTTATAGCTTCGAATTAAACAGATTTTTACTTGAGGCTTGTTCACTGAACAGCTGATGAATACTGATTAGCAGGGAAGTGTGAACACTGTTGAAGCATAGTAGATCGCCTGTCATGTGACACGGAATGCGTATCAGATAGTCAGTGTTAATGGACAAAGTAGAAATTGATGTTCCTCTTATTCTGCTATCGGCCCTTCTCTCTCACCTGCCATTATTTGCATCCTTCATTCATGACATATATGCAGAATTAGAACAGCCTTCTTTAGAAACTTTTAACTGATTCTTCACTCATAAGAAAAGGATCAATATATCTATCTCAGCATAATGCAACTGATACAACCTGTTTGCATATGCACCAACATCCAGAATGTACTGAAATATCCAGTGTTACAGTAGCTCTAGGTAGTAGCCTTGGTTTGGTATACAGTGACAAGTAATAGGAAATGGTCAGTTACTAGATTTTTTTTGACTCTTCTGCTTGCAATACTTTGTATCATCATATATTTCTTGTATATCACCATATATTTATTTACCACATTCTGATTAAATTCATGCAATAATTAAAAAAAAATAATAATCTCATCAAGGACACATAACATAGCTGATCCTTTGCAACACTAGGGCAAATAACTGCAGAGAGAAAACATGTTTTCCTTTGGGACGTGAGGTTCTGGTCTTCAAGAGCAGAACAGGATGAGGCAGGCTGCAGCTTGCAGCAGGCACTCATTACAGTATAATATCTTATTAGAAACAATTTAATTATTCAGTACACGCTGTGCTTGCCTTACTAAAGGTTAATTCTCAGTGTCATTAGTTAGCAGATTTTAAGAACAAAGGAGAATTTTTATGGTCATAGTTCCAGAGACTTTGATAGAATGCATACATCTAGAAATGATAAACAGCCTAAAAAACTTATAGGATTCTAGATTTTTTTTTTCCACCTGATGGGGAAAATAATAATAATAGCAATAAGAACATACGTGTCTGACACTAGCTTTAATAACAGCTCATCTCCAATCCTTTAGTTACTTTTTCTTCTCACTTTTGAGCAGCTCTGATTTTTATAAAATTAAGCTTAATGTATACTCAAGAAAATAGTGAAATTATGAAAAACCTTTGTGTTTCAGGAAAGTGGAAAAGCCACCAGAAAATATTATGAATTGCTACACATTTGAAACTAGGAACTAGCATATTTGTAGCTTATTATGTTCTCTGACTAGGTAAGGTATCTAGTGTAAATATAGAAATAAAAAATAACAGTAATAAGTTTTTTTTTGTTGTTGTTTATTTTGTTAATGGTCATTAATGGCTTGCCCTCCAGTAAGCATATAGCTTTATACTTGTCTTTTGGCTTTGTAGGAATTTTGGTTTCCACCACATACTTAGCAATGTGTTTCAAAGCTTAACTTGACTTTTTATGTGTGCATCCATTTTTTTTTCTTTGAACTTAAGAATTTTCCTTTGTCTATATTTTTTTCTTTTTTTTGAGAAACTGAGTATTAATTTCCCATTCTTTCCTTTTTCTTTATACCAATAACTTCATAGAATTTCTGTAATCTCTTTTCTGATTGAAAAGTCCTTGTCTCTTTTATTATCCCCAGAGTGAAATATTATTTTATTCTACTTAATAGCAGCTTCATCACTCATCTTTTTAATGTCTTTAGTTCTACTTTTTTTTTTTTTTTTAATGGAGACACCAAAACTAATTGCAGCTTCCTATAGGTGAGTGCATCATATGTTTATATGTTACACACCAGTTTATTTCCATATTTCTTCACTGATAATTAATAGCATTACATTTTCTTTTTAGTCCCTTTGTTATAAAGTTAAAATTTAATTCCTGAATGATAAGGACTCATAACTGTGTCTTTCCACTTCTCCTGCATAGAAATTCCTCTTCACTTTACTGACAAATTACTTTATCATGAAATTCTGCTTTTTTTTTTTTTTTTCAGATGTTACTATTCTTAATTCTGTCAAAAACTTTATGCTCAAAATTTGTCAACAACAAGGTCATTATTACATTCTTTACATATCCAATGTCAAACTGATCATCAGTTCCTGCGTTTGACTCCTACTTCCTCTTTATTTATTTACTTATTTATGATAAAACTTTTATCACAGATGATACAGTAACTGATTTTGGAAAGGTACAATTTTGTCTCATAGGTAAGACAAAATACTGTAAGAAATCAATTAATATGAAGATGCTTGCTAAAACTTGCCACAATCTGGTACTTCAGCTGTCAGTGTATGAAATGTGGAAGTGAATATGCATGTGTTCAGTATTTTGGCAGTCAGTTTGCCATAACTCTTGTAATTTTGGCAGCAAATGCTAATAAATAAAAAATATGAACTAGTTCATGATGGCTCTTTTATTTAATACTGCTTTTTTATAAAAAAAAATGCAATGAAGATATTGAATCCACAAAAAAAAGATTAATAACCAAATGCTGATTTGAAAATTATTTGGAATATTTGGGAACAGCAACAGGAAAAAAACAACAACAACAAAAAAACCTACACTCTGCATACGTTCCCGGATATAGGATATTAAAAATAAAATAAAAATGTCTTTGTTGGAAACCGTCTCATACAAGTTTTTTGTTTAATTGTGGCAAACTCCTGCTCCTATTGGGGTTCATATGTGTGGGCTTAGGATTTCATCTTTGGTTAGTAGCTTTGCTGGAAAAGCTTTGGAGGTCCTTTTGGGGGATCCTTGTGCCCTGGCAGCAATGAACGCTAACAGCTTACTGAGCTGCATCAATGCATACATATCCAGCAGACAAAGGTCAGTGATGATGCTCCTTTACTCAGAAGAAATATCTTGAATCCAGAGTACTACACCCATGTGTGTGTAGTTACATAATACAAAAGCACAGTGATGAATTTGATCTAATAGAGCAGAGAGCGATGAACATTTGAAAGATTTTTTGAATTTTAGGAGCTGAATCTCATTGTGATATTGAGTTCTCAATATCAACAAACAAGCAGTATACAGAAATGATCAAATCTGCTCAAATTGTAACAGAAGATGATCCATGTTCACAATGGTGCAGGAATGCTGTGAGCACAACTGCTCAATAGACCTTAAACTTAGCTTTGCTGCATAACGTTATTCCAAATTCACAGCTAGACTTAACTACATAGTATATTTCAAGGTACAACAATCTAGCACCACAACATGCTTTAATGTATGACTACAATGTAGTGCTGGGTGATAATGAAAATACTTGGCCCAAGCCTGATGATCTCTGCTCGAGAAATTCATCTGAGCAATAAACTCTACTGTTCACCTAGTCAGCTGCTGACTTAAAACGACTCACTTACTTGAGGTGCCTGGAAAATATTGTGCATTATTTTGTATTTTGGCCTATTAGTGAATGAAAGACCGATCTTCTTTCTGTGGCACTGTCTGTTTAAGCTTGTATGCTATATTTACAGGTCTATATTAAACTTAGAAAAAACACTTCAACTGAATGCTACATGAAGATTGATAAGCTAGGTATTCCACTTTCAGGAGTGCTGCTTCCTTCAGCCTCACAGACACTTCAGCACCTTTACCAGAATTGTAAATGTCTATGAACAGGCTGACAGCACTTCTGTTTGGGCTGGAGAAGGTAACTACTTTCTTTTTCTCTCTCAATTTTTCCTTGCACGAGTTATAGTTAAACTGAATATACATATAAATATATGTGTATATGCACTTAAAATTCACAATGAAGAAATCAGACTAGATATTACGTTGGTTGCTCCAAAAGTAATGCCTCCTATGTATTTCCTCGGAAACTATAACAAACACAAAGAACATAGTAACAGTATTTGATAAAGCAAATTCTCAGATACAAAACAATGTTTTTTAACATAATCACCACCATTCACTATACATTTTCACCAGTGATGAAAAAGAGACTGAATGCAGTGCTCATAAAAATCTTAATGTCCATCCAGAATATGACTTGTCTTTCACGTTGCTGTCATCACTGCTGAAACGTACCATCCAATACCTCACTGTGCTTGTATCCACTGTTTGGTCTCCATAAGCATTCAGCAAGCATCAGTAAATGTCAGTGGGCTCCTTTTTTTCCACATGGAGGAATTCAATTTCACACCTTTGCTTCAGATACACATCCATGTCAGATGTCATTTTGCAAGACTGCCCCTCTGCTACCATCTGTTGCATGGCAACAAAATTGAACAAAATGTTGTTGGGAACATTTAATTTCTACTTCCATACCACCAACACCTGTCTCTGATGTTGCGGGCCACTGTAATAACATAGAAGGCACTACTTTCAGAGCAGAACTAGTATTATAGGCCTTCTATCAAGTCTTTTTGCCTGGTTATGCTTTCATCCAAGTCAAGTTTCACAACATGTGAGAAGTATCTGCCATTTTCTTGCATTCTTCAGTTTAACTGTAGTAATTTGTCTTTGTTTAAAACAAATTACAAACTTTAAAAATTCCAGTCATTCAAGATTTTAAAAGGAAAGGAAGTGGGAAGAGTAATTTTTGTTATAGACTAACATATGTAATTGAGTTCTACCGCCTTATATATCTGATGAATGTATAACCTACACAGGGTTTATAAAATTTAAAATTGACATTTTTTTATCATTAAAATTCAAGTAGAGATGTCATCACAGTTTGATCTAGATGGATCTCAGTCTTAAGAATAATAATAAAAAAAGGCATCTGAGCATCTTCGGTGAGTAGCGAAATTCAACACTTCTCATTACAAGATTCCTTTCTCCCTGTGCCCTCCCACTCCCCTGTAAATAAGTAAGTAAGGAAGGAAATAAATAAATAAATAAATAAACAAACAAACCATGACTATTCTTTCCCCCCCAGGAGAATAGCTCAGTTTTACAGTGGTTACGAAGATACAGGCATTTACAATATAATTTTTCCAGTGGAGATATTTTATGGGCAGTAGGAATCACTTATGATTAACTAATCTGGTTTTGTCAATGCAAACGTCATTGAATTTTTTACAGTACTTCCATCTTTTATTTCAGCACAATCTGATTAGATAGAAATCTGTTTTTCCAGAAGGAAGAATGGTCTTTCTTTAAAGACATCAAGTGCTGGAGAATTTGCTACATTATAAATTAATCTTTTCTACTGAGTGTTTATTTTTATTAGCAATCTTTACTTAATGAGTTTTTCATCTGTTAGTGTACTTTATGTCTTTGTTTCAAAACTACAGCAAAATTACTGTGCAGCATCTTTCCTCATCTAGACTATTCTTGGAAAAAAATCCTTTCACATAATATATTTCTTCATTCTCCCTAACCCTTTGCCAGATTGAGAAATTCAAGAGCATTGCTTAGGAAAACAGTGATTCAGTAGAGTCAAATACAGTGATAATTTTGTTATGTAGTGGAAACTACACAATGTCAACGTCTCCATGTCTGGATGGAGATCAGTGACAAGTGGTGTCCCCCAAGGATTGGTGCTGGGATGAATATTCTTTAATATCTTCATTAATTACATCAACAGTGGGGTCGAGTGCACCCTCAGCAAGTTTGCTGATCACACCAAGCTGTGGGGTGTGGTCTAGTCTATATGCCCAAGAGGTGGGATGCCATCCAGTGGAACATAGACAGGCTTGAACAGTGGGCCCAGGAGAACCTCATGAGGTTCAATAAATCCAAGTGCAAGGTCTTGCACCTGAGTCAATGCAATATCCACTAGCAATACAAGCTGGGGGATGAAAGGAGTATAGCCCTGCTGAAAAGGACCTGGGGCACTGGGGGATGGCAAGCTTGACATGAGCCCACAGTGTGTCCTTGCAGCTCAGAAAGCCATCTGTATCCTGAGTTGCATCAAAAGAAGCACCGTCAGCAGGGCAAGGGAGGTGATCCTGGCCCACTATTCTGCGCTGGTGAGACCTGATCATCTGCACCCATATGTGGAGTCCTCAATACAGGAGAGACATGGACATGTTGGAGCATGTTCAGAGCAGGGTTACAAAAATGATGGGATGGAACATCTCTCCTATGACGACAGGCTGAAAGAGCTGGGATTGTTCAGCCAGGATAAGAGAAAGCTGTAAGGTGACCTGATAGTGGCCTTTCAGTATCTAAAGGGGAGCTACATGAAAGAAGGGGACATTCTTTAGCAGGGTCTGTTGTGATAGGACAAGGGGAAATGGTTTCAAATGTAAAGAGGGAAGATAAGAATATAAGAAAAACGTATTTTACAGTGAGAGTGGTGAAGCACAGGAACTGGTTGCCCAGGGATGTGGTAGATGCAGTAGACTCCTGGAGACATTTAAGGTGAGGCTGGGCAACCTGGCCTAGCTGTGGATATCTCTGTTCATTGCCAGCGTGTTTGACTAGATGACCTTTAAAGGTCCCTTTAAACTTTGAGGATTCTATGATTCTATGAACAGATTGATTTAGTTGTATAAATGTAGACTTCTAGTGCTATATGAAATAAAGTACACAACTTGACCTCTAGCTGACCCTCCAGAGGAGCTAAAATCATATCTTATTTCAGATCTGCTGGATTCACATAGATATCTCAAGATACTCTAGGACATCTACAAATGACAGTAAGCAAACAATCTAAATCCAGCAAGAACTGCTCACATCATCCTAAAATAGACATAAGCATTTGGTCAAGTAAGTAGCTTTCCAGATATCACTGGGAGCTATTCAGTTATGTGAACATAGATGTCTGAACATATTTGAGGTGCTCTAGTGTATCTGATATGTCTTCCAGAACTGGCAGGTAAGGCATCAGAATTTTTACAAACCTGTACCCTTCTAACATGGAAGCTGGCAGCCATGCAGGCTATTTTAGGACATCTGAAAGAGTAGTAGTAAGAATTTCTAGAGGCTGATTTACACAGGAAGAAAGTAATTTAATTTCTTCCTGAGATGGCTCTTTTTCTACACTGACTACAGCAAAAGCCAACAGTGACTAACTTATTCATAGATATCTAATATGTGAAGCTGTTGTATTTGGCTTTCCTTTGACTTCAGTGGGGGAGTAATATACACATCTATCACTTTTCAAATCAACAAAATAATTGTATAGTAGTATGTATGTAGTATATAGTACTGTATATATATAAGAACTGGGAGAAGGAAGATCTTCCTGCTGTAAGTGAAGATTAGGTTCAAGACCATCTAGAGAACCTGAAGGTGCAGAATTCCATGAGATCCAATGAGATCCATCCATGGATTCTGAAGGAGCTGGCAGATGATGTTGCCAAGCCACTATCCATTGTATTTGAAAGGTCAAATTTATTTTAGATCTCTCATCAAACCACTGACAGAGACACATGCTACCACTGAATGCACCCCTGAATGCCTCTAAAATGTAGTATTAGGTATTTAAATTATTTGGATTTTGTTTCACAGATGCTTAAAGTCATATGGTTAAAGATAAGTTTTAAAACTAGATACATGAAGAAAGCTGTTAGAATGGTTGGCCTAAGTATTACCTACAGTACTTTACAACCAACATACAAGCATGCATATGCATATGCACATGCACTCTATCTATATATATCTCTACAGATTTCTTCAGGAAAAAAAAAATCCATTCATTTCTGCTTGATACAAGAAAGCTATATTTACTACGGAGTCCCTGAGGGCTTTTAAAATGAGAATGTGTCTAGGGATTTTCAACTTCACTGTAAAAGTTTCTGTAGTTTTAATTGTGGCAGACAGAGAAGGTTATCAGCCTAAAAAAGCAAAATCAAGTCAAAGTTGATGGATTTGACTCAAAGACAGAGAGAGGAGTGGGAGGGGGAATCAGTGTGGAAGAAAATGGTAATATGAACACTGAAAGCAAATGCAATTGAAATTTGAAAAATTAGAAAATGGGGCCAACAGCAGTATTTGAAAAATTCTAGGTCTCCCCACAAGAACAAATATGTTCTATACAGTGATAACATGTTTTTGATGCAGTGATCACATTATTTTGAAAGAATTTGTAGCTGGAAAATAATTTAAATTAATCATGTTTTTTGTTTTCTTTTGTTTTGTTTTTTAAATTGTTGTTGGGCTGTTGCTTTGTTTCTTTGTTTGCGTTTTATAGAAGACATTTGATTGTATAAAAGACATTGCATCAAGTACATAAAAAGACACAATCATCCTGCCACCGCTGTTTCCATGTTTTATTCAAGTTCCACATTTTCATCTCTTTTCCATATTTCTATAGCATGTTTTTTGTAGAGTCTAAGCATTAAGCCCTATGATTTGCTTTTTAAAAGCATATGATTTATACTGCACTTTTCTAAACAGCACTCTCATTATGTATTCTGTGGCATATTTTTTTCTGCTTGTGAAACCAAAATAAATATTTACATAATTCCTGTTGTTTTCTAAGGTATATAATTAGTACATGCATACACTAGAGTTTTTATACTGGGGTATTTCCCAGAAGCTTGCACTAAATAGAATTATTTTAGGGATCTATAAATATCTCTGTTTTCCTGCTTTGCTGAACAAGAGAAATGATTGAACAGCAAGTTGTTAGCTTGCATTGTGCTGTCCTAGCATGCATCCTAACACAAGAGCAAGGGAAGAATTGGCTCAGTAAGGATGAAACTTTTTTTTTTTTTTTTTTTTTTGCGTAGGGAAAATGACAGAAAGCAGAGGTTAAAAACTGAGTAAGAGAATGGAGCTGCAATCATAAAGCAAAGGAAACAACCCTAACAGCAGCATAAATAATGCTCTTTGGGCAAAAGATAGGACCAAAGATAAACACTGAAAGTAAGCAGATGAAGATGAGGGATAAAACCATGGGACTTAGTCATTTTGCTTTTGAGTGTGTGTTCTTGGAGCCAGACAGATAAATCAGGCCTCTAGAATTTATTTAGCTTTATGATGTGAGAGCAAGACCACTGAAGTCTACCTACCTGATTTGAATCTGATTTTTAAAATCACAGCAATAAATAGGCAAGGGCCTATAAGATCTTACCTGGAAAGAGAGGATTATAGTAGAAAGCCTTTAGAGTGAAATTCTGACTGTGTTAAAGCACAAAAGTTAGATAAGTATTTTTAACCTCAGAAACATTCAAAGAGGAATAGCTTTGTAAGATAAATTGAATTGCTTACGTGGAACTGACTACCCTTTGCAGAGCTATACCTAAGACTTAAGCTACCAGAAAGTTCACTGTCAAACACATTTAGTTGTCTTACTGAGCCAGAGCATGCAGTGTGCTAATTTCTACAGTTCTCTGCAGCTTAATTATGGCTACTTTGAAAATCAGAACTTTTAATGGATCCAAATTCCAGTATTGCATTATTTAGCAAGTGTCCTTTCCTTTCCTGCATTGAGCACACAGTTCTGTTATAAATGTCTCATGGAAACTGGAGATCCAGAGGGAGAAAAAAAAAAAAAAAAAAAAAAAAAAAAACACATGTTTTGCAGAAGTCCTTTAGTTGGACTTCTTGGACTAAAATTGAATGCAGAATCTTGAGTTAGGCACATAAAGACTGTGCAGTTCTTCCAGAATCCAGGATCTAACCCAGACCACTGTTGAAGTCTAGGGCTGCTTATACGAAACTTTTATGAAATGTGATATTAAGAAAACAAAGGCTGTATTAATTGACAAGATGACAGTCTCTGCAGAGAGGCTTTCTTCCATTTCCAATCTTGATCTCCAGAACTTTGCTCTACAGAAATACTTGCATTCATTTTTATTCCTATCTAGAGCATGTTTTTTTTTTTCAAGATTATACACCCTGAAATCTGTTCAAAGTTGTGTTATTGCACCACAAGCCAAAACATACTTTAACAATATACTGTACAGTTTAGCAATACAGTACTTGAAGGGCGTTTATAAACAGGAGGGAGACTGACTTTTTACAGTCTGATAAAGGGAAACTTAAAAAAAAAAAAAAAAGGAAATTTAAATTTGATATTATGAGGATATTTTTACTCATAAGGCAGTGAGGCAGTAGCCCGGGGAAGCTGTGGATGCCCATCCCTGGAGTTACTAAAGCCCAAGTTGGATGGGGGATCCTGGTCAGCTTCATCTAGCAGGTGGCAACCTTACCTATGGCAAGGGGTGTTGGAACTAGATGATCTTAAAGGTCCCATCCAACCCAAGTCAGTCTTTGATTTTATAATTCTATTCTATTCTCCCACATATATTTTTTTTTCTATGAACTACACTACTTTATTTTCAGTAGTATTGATTTCTCTGTGGAGAGAAACATGGTACTCATGAACACAACTGGCATGCTGAAAATCTACATAATGATTATTTGTATAGAGGGATCTGAAATTATATTTGATTAGCTTACCAAATATATATATATTCCCAAGATAAATGTTAAATTCTCTCTGTCCAAACCATTGGCACATTTTTTCCCCTTTTTTCTGTTATGCAATATATATATATATATATATATTTTTTTTGAGATCTTCCAGATTCAGTGGGTAACTGACTTAATTCCATATATATTTTTCCTAAACTGTTTCATTTGTCTGCCTCATAACTGTAATTCAACATGGTTTTGACCTTTACTCTGGTTAGGAATTTAAGGTCAGTCTGCCTGTTACATCAAATAATGATGTGTTTTTGTTAATAAAACTATCAAACAGGGATAATGAGACAGCAAGTTAATAACATTTATTTAGTACCGTTCCCTATGCATGTTTGTTTGTTGTTTGTTTGTTTTCTCAAAGGACAACTGTACCTGTATTTCCTATAAGTTGAAGGTGTGCATAAAGAATACTCTGTTAAGTAAACTTCCTTAGCATACTAGTCAATATGCCTTAAAATCTATCTCAGTTTTATCTCCATTCTACAAAAAAAAAATATCACACTTACACAGATTGTTTCTGTAGTTTCCATAAAACACCTCAACACCTCCTGTTAGTTTCTCATTATTGGTCATATAGCCTGTAGCTAGCACTGTTACCCAGGGATCAGTACTTGGTCTGGACCTCTTTTAACTTCTTCATCAATTACCTGAAAGGATACAGTGATAGAGTGCATCCTCAGCAAGTTTGCTGATGATACAAAGCTGGGAAGAGGGACTGACACACAAGAAGGCTGTGCTGCCATTCAGTGAGACCTGAATGGCAGAGTTGGATGGAGAGGAACCTTATGAGGTTCAACAATGGCAAGTGTAGAATCCTACATCTGAGGAGAAATCTCTGCATTCATCAGTGCAGGTTAGGCACTGATCTGCTGGAAAGGAATTCTGCAGAGAAGGACCTGGGTATCCTTGTGGACAACAGATTGACCATGAAGCAGCAGTGTGCTTTTGTGGCCAACAAGGCCAATGGTATCCTGGGGTGCATTAAATGGGCATGGCCAGAAGGTCAGTGGAGGTGATCTTCCCCTTCTACTCTGCCCTGGTGAGGCCACATCTAGAATACTACGTGCAGTATCAGGTTCACCAGTTCAAGAAAGACAGGGAATTACTGAAGAGAGTCCAGCGAAGGGCCACAGAGATGACACAAGGAAAGGCTGAGAGACCTGGGAGTGCTCAGCATAGAGAAGACTGAGAGGGGATCTAATCAGTATCTATGAATATATAAAGCATAGAAGTCAAGTGGATAGGGCCAGGTTTTTTTCAGTGATGCCTAGTGACAGAACAGGAAGAAACAGGCCCAAACTAGAACACAGGAACATCTATCTGAATACAAAGAAAAACTTTTTTCCTTTGAGGGTGACAGAACACTGGAACAGACTGCTCAGACAGAATGAGGAGCCTCCTTCTCTAGAAATACTCAAGACCCATCTGTACACTTTCCTGTGCAACCTACTGTAGGAAACTTGCTTTAACAGTGGAGTTGGACTCGCTGATCTCTAGAGGTTCCTTCCAATCCCTACAATTCTGTGATTCTAAGTGATTTTGATATCTTTATCAATCTTACCTTTGGAATAGCAGCAAAGTGAACAGATAGTTTTGAAGCTAATCAGATGCATTTAAAGTTTATGCTTTTAATGTTGTCAGGGATTAAATTGTAAAAAAACTATGCTCAATTAAATTAGTGAAGAGTAAGTAAGATTTTTCCATTTTTTAATGGTCAGAAGAAGTGCAATTGTTGATAATTGCCATGAAGTATATTCTGTTATTTCTATTTTGTACATGTATTATGATTGAAGCGAAGGGTCTTCTTCCATTATATGTCTCTCCTGCACTGAATGTAAATCATCCTTAAATAATAATGTGATATGAAATGAATTTAGATAAATATATTATAGAGATTTTTAATTGAAAATTGAAAAACAAATTAAAAATTTACTTCTTCAGTTTTGTCTCAGTTTTATTTGTATGTTAGTAGCCACAGAAGGATTTCCTGTAGATATGTGTAACACTGATCTATCCTTGCATCCTCACAAAATAACTTTTAAATTACACACTTTATTGTTTACAATGTGCAACCTCAGAAACCTGAGTTCAACTATAGCTTAGCTTGTTCACATGACTTGTGCAAATTGCAAGTGGAGGGAAAATAGTATTTAATTCTTATAAGTTGCAAAACATCTTTTTTTTCTTGCATGTTTGTCAGCTCCACTGACCCCTGTACATTTGATATGTTAAAAGGCAGATCCTTCTTACCTTTGTCTCTCATTTAATTCCCACAAGATATAAGCGGTCTCACTTATCTATATCAAACCTCCTTCTCACAGTTTTTCATACTGCATACAACAGATATGCGCTTCATTTATTATGAATGCACAGATAACACATTGATGAGACAGAAATGATGGCTCAAAGGAACAATTTATTCATGTTTTCAACAGTGTTACAAAATAAAGTTAATAAGATCTCAACAGTATTGGTTTATCAGTAATATTTCACAAATTTCAATAAAACTGATTTAGATTAAAAAACATCATTTGCATATTAAATTATATTAGCAAATTCATTTTTATCACCAATGTTATAGTTCTCTAGCATAAAAGACTTAAAAAAAAAATGAAGCTGTGGATGTTTGTTACAGAAAATAAATAAATAAAAGCAAACAAACCTAAAAGAATGCAGTTTTCCTTTTCTTAAAAAAGCAATACATAACTTACAACATACAAGTTATTACATAAAAGAATAACCAAAATATTTTAAATGACAATAAGTAATCATTATGAGTTATCATGAAATAAAAATACTCTGCACCTTCCAGTAGTTCAAGTTCCGAGTGCTCCAAACAATCTAACCTTCAATACGCCTGTAGAGATGGGGTGCTCATGATGTCTCTAGTCCACTCTTCAATCTCTCTCCAATTTAGACATAAAGATATGGTGTGGGACCATGTCAAAAGCATTATAGATGTCCAGGCTGGTGATATTTGTTGCTTTTCCCTTGTTTACTGATGTAGTAAATCCATGATAGAAATATACTTGATTGGTCAGGAACAATTTATCCATGGTGAAGCCATGTTAGCTATATCACCTCCTTGCCTTCCATATGTTGTAATATAGCTACAAGGAAGGTCTATTCCATGATCTTTCCAGGCATGGCAGTGAGGCTCATTAGTCTGCTGTTCCCAAGATCTACCTTTCTAAACTTTTTAAATGGGTGTAATTATTCCATTTATTCCAGTCACTGGGAACTTCAGCTGACTGACATGATGTTTCAAATATGATGGAGAGTGGTTAAAATGTGGGTAAATCAGACATTTTCCTTGGGACCCTAGGTTGCATCTCACCATCCCATGGACAGCTTGTGTGATATGCTGATAAGACATTACAGTATTGTCTTAGATTGTATATATAGATTGTAATGACAAATTATTAATATGATAGGTCCAACTGAAATCAAATCAGTGCATTAAAGAAGCAGTTATATATTCCAAAGCAATTCCTAAGGCATAAAGCCAGTGATTGAAAACTTAGATAAAAAAAAGTAAAAGCACTTCTAGAAAATGGGAGAATGAGATGAGATGGGAGAATGATGAGGCATGGACAAGAGCTTGGGGACAATTTAGAATGTCGTTCAGGTAACTATGAGAACCAGCACAAAACAAGATCATCTTCAAACTGAGATAATAAGTTACAAGGGACAAATAAATTTGACATGTATATATGTAAATACTGACAAGAACATATGCAAATACTGACAAGAATGAAGTCTTTGTCACTGTGAGCTTTGTACTAGAAATAAAAAACAGCCTTGTTTCTCAAGGTCATTGAGAGAACAGAAAGTGGTAGTTCCTTTCAGGAACAAGGATATAAGATGCAGCCTTGACACTATAATTAGACGTTAGTCTGCAATAAAGAAATGGATACCACAGTAACAATTAAGTAGAATAAAATGATTATTATGGTTGAAACTGCTCAAGGAAGAGAGATTTTAAACAGTGGAATAAAAATATTTTAATAGCACACAAAGTTATTAAAAATAAACAAATAAATAGCATTGAGAAAGTAGTCTAGGACAAAGTAAGGAGTACTACTGAAAAGTTTCTCCCTTTGCATGAAATATCAGTGTGATGATTCATATCTTCTTTTCTTTTACCAGTGAGTTGAATTATGTTTACAGAATGGTCTATCCCAGATACTGACCTAAATGGCACAATTTCCGTACTATACTTTGCTGGGGGGTGTTGGGGAGAGGGAAAGCTTTTAATTGAAAAAGAGTGGAACTGCTTAACCTATAATAACATCAGATAAATAACTTAGATCTCGCTTTTTCATCATAACATTTTTGTACAATATTGAAGAGTCACTCTTTGAAATTTGTTCAGTGAAAATCACTGTGACAATATGGATCAGTCTGCTACAGTCTGGATCTGTAATTATAGAGAGATTCTAGATCAATTAGCTTCTAATCTAAAGAGAATTAAGGGACAAGGTTCATAGGGAAAAGTTTATATACTACATAGTAGAGCTGTAAAAGAACAAGCTTTCAAGCATACACAAGAAGCAGGAAAATTATTCTATTTATAAAATGATTATGTTACTCAGAGCACTTGAATGAAAGAGTTTAGTTAGCCCTTAGTAGAAAGAGAAAACAAGTAAAATTATAGTAATACATGAAAAGACCACTTCTGTCAAGTCTGTTATTTTTTTAATATGTAGCAGAATTATTGATTTTCTCAGGATCAACTTTTGAAGTTCTTTTAGTGAGATATCACTGAATGTTCACAGTTGTCAGAAGTAAAATGACAGCATTCAGAAAAATATTCTGTTTTAATGAGTTACTTTCTTGAGACATTTTCATGAAGCATTTGGTGTCACTGATGAAGTACACAACATTATGGGATAAAATTTCAGCAGGATTATGAATGGTTTTCAACCATTTGCTAATTGATCCTAGAACTGTAAAACAGGATAGCACTGTTAACAAGGAAAAGGGCAAAATTATTTATTGCCGTTATACTACTAATGAAAAAAAACAACAGCAATTGAGAAGTAACTGATTGTTTCATGATTTCCCTCATTAATATACAAGGGATATCAGAATAACAGATTCTACTTAATATAAAGAGATTTTGAAGGTCATTAAAATTATCTTATTGGCTGTAGATGCTTGTGTGTTATTTTCTCTGGTATTATCAATTGTTGTTATTTTAATGTAACATTCAAGTCTGTTCAAACCTTCTAATTGAAAGAAATAAGTCTTTGGCTTTTTAGTCAATAATGAGTAATACTATTTGTTTTTACCTGAAACATGAAAACTCACAATTTCTATCTATCATATTCTCTTTATAGCTGTTTTCTGGATTTTTTTTTTTTCCCATGTCTCAATTAATTTGCTCTTTCATTCGTTTTTATATCCAAAATTGAGTTTATTCTCTGAATGTGAACTTTGGTCTCTGATAGTAGTAGAAGATCACTTTCTTAAAAGATATGAGGCTTGATAAAGTTTGCAACTTTCGTCTTTTATACTTTTTTTTAAATCTGTTTCCACTACTTTTTCTGTGCTTCTAGACATTTATGTTTTAGAAGGAAGTTATGTTATTTCTCCAGTCGTGAAGCTCTGTGTTCTGATTGTTAAAAAGTTCATCTCATTGTTCTCAACAGAAAGGATGTAATGAAGTTTTAAGGTCAACTACTGTATAACACTGGCTGGAATACTTCCAAATACCACTTATGGTATGTTTATACTGTAAATTTCAGCATAAAATAAATATTTCATTGTTAGATTTAAGAAATACAGATCAAATAACAAAAGCAGTCTAACATCAGCAACTGGAAACACAATTAATTAGGTCATTTAAAAATGCTCCTAGCACTTCCATATTATTTTGTTGTCTATAGTTAATTCAAATGTATGATATATCCACATACTGTTCAGTGAAAGCATTTACTAAAATATTAAACAGAGTAGTAGAGCTGGAAAAAAAAAAAAACACATAAAAATTAACATCATTATAATAAGTATTTGCAATGGAACTTTAAAAGCAATTGTTTTAATAGTTATGTTGTTCCTGCTTCAGTTATGAAATTCATTACTGAATATAGTTATGAACGTAGTCTCTATCTATGTAAAAATAGACATAACTTAAACATGATTTAAAGATTGAGAAGGAACAAATTCTCCTTCCAGAAAATAGGAGAATGAAAACAAGACTGGGGCCACCTGTCTTTTAAACAGTTAATATTTCTGATTACAGAAAAGTAACAATAAACTCAAACAATTTTGAAATAACTTGCATAATGCAGTTTTGCCAGCTGTTTCAGCTAGTGACTAGACTACATGCTATTTTTTTTTTTTTTACTCTCTAATATAGAAGATTTCATTATCTACATAAGTGTCTAATCCTTTCACAAAACCAACTAAGCTCTTCTAACAGTGATATCTTGTGGCAATGAAAACTATAAGTTAATTATGTATTGTTTAAAACTGTTTTCTGTTTCATCAACTTTGTTTTTCATCAAATTTGTTGCCTTTCAATTTCATTCCGTGTCTCTTTTCTACTGTAATACAAAATTCTGTACATCTCCTTTATCTGAAAAGTGCAAGATATTTCATTATTATATGTTTAAAATGTGTTATCATCTCTGTAACAATATCTTTTTTTTTTTTTTGGTACATCTGAATAACTATTATTTTTGTTCATTTTTTAGGAGGACCAAATTCTTTTCTGATTTGAATACATCTATGTTTTTTTCTTCTCCAAAGCCGACTGCTCAATTATTTCCCTTTTACATTCTATCCCTTAGAAATCATGGTGTTTTTTGTACAATTTTCATAAGGGAAAAAAAAAAAAAAAAAGATATTTACTTTATTTACTTGTAACAAAATGTTTAGATAGACAATTATAAATCAGTTTTGATTACTACTTTGTCCACAATGTATTTGCTTAGTGACATGAACTGATTAACTGATTCTATATTTTTATACTAAATGTTAATATACTGTTGAATAAATTTAATAGTGATTTTTATAAGCAAATCCAAGTAGTGAAATCCAGTACATGAAATACAGTTTATCTAGAAGTTAAATATTTTTTAAATGTTTTTTTTTTTAATGAAAAAGAAAAAGAAAAACTAGTATCATTAAAATATGTATTTGCAGTGGAACTTTAAAAGCAATTGTTTTAATAGTTATGTTGTGCCTGCTTCAGTTATGAAGTTCAGTCTCCTGAGAAAAAATAAAGGGTAAGTCCAATTTGGAATACATATAATTTCTTCTCTAGTCAACAGATGTGTAATTCAGTTCAACATCTGCTTGGATTTTACTTCAACTGATTGCTCATGTATGTGAATGTATAATTTATATGAACAGATCAAAGAGCAGGTTGAACACTTCTAAAAAACTAAAGATTTGCCTGCAAGGAATACTATGAAGTCTGCTTGGTCTTATTAAACAAAAGATGCTATTGAAGGTAAATATATATATGCATATATATATACGTAGTCACTGTGTAAAAAGAAGCAAAATGTTTGAGATGGTTCTAATAATATAGATTCATTAAGCAGGGAGTTAAGAATTTGCTTTAAATGTCAAGTGTAGTATGTAGGTCCATCATGATGAAGACAGAATTTAAAAATCAAGAATATAGAATACATATACATATATATATACATGTACATATATATACATATGTCTCTGCTGAGACAGAAAAAGCTATAAGTCTGTAAAAGCTGTAGCTGTAGCTGTGCTTTAATTTATGTAAGCATATTCATGCTGGATGTTTCTTCTATCTATATTATTATTTTCAAGACAAATAGTATCTATCTGACATTGCCCCAGCGTCCCACAGTTTATGCTCCACTAGACATAGATAAAATAGATTTTAAAAAAAGACTAGTACATTAAATTCTCATACAAGAGCAGCTCCGAAAGTTATGCTTCCAGTTTTATGATGTCCACTCATGATATCAGAGGTGGATATTGATTGTATGGCAGTAGACGTTGAACCTTCCTGCCAATATTCAGTTATATTTTGTTTTTGTGTGACATTTGGCAACAGAGGGGGAATCTGACAAATTTGGCACCTGATATGGAAGGATATACAAAGAAAAGGGGCGCAATTGACTTCATCCATAAGGAAAAAAATGGCACCAACTGACATTCATTAACGCTTGCTGAATGTTTACGGTGATCAAACAGTGGATGTCAGCACAATGGGATGATGGATGGTGTGTTTCAGCAGTGGCAACAGCAACATGAAAGACGAGCCACGTTCAGGACAGTCATGCAGATTTTCAGATGTGTAGCATGCAGCCTCTTGCTCATTGCTGGTGAAAGTGCATAGCTAATAGTGGTGACTGTGTTGAAAAAATAGTGTTTTATAGCTGAGATTTTGCTCTACTGAGTAGTGTTATTGTGCTCTGTTGTAGTTTCCATGGAAATAAGTAGGAGGCATTACTTTCAGAGTGACCTACACATATTTCCACAAGCATCTTCTAATGCACTTTTATATTAAATCTGTCAAGCAAGGAAGATACAAAATTAATTGCTTCTTTATACCATAAACTATTTGAGTTACTTAGTTCCAAATACATTAATTGCATAATATCTAATTTTTCAGGTATAAGTTCTCAAGTTAGGGTTTGAATTATTAACTGACCATCTAAAGGCTAGACATGTAAAGCTGAGTGAATTATCCTAGTCTATTTTTCTAGTCAGGGGAAAGGACCAGGAACATTCAGAGGCCAACTCTTCCCATTCTGGATGAGGTTTTTTAGAGCAGGTCAAAAGAAGCACCTTATAGAAACATTTCTTCTCCATTATTCTACATATTAGCCTACAATTAGCAGTTCCTGAGGGTGGTTTGCTTTAGAATAGAAATACAAAGAAAAACTGGGAGTACTATTCAATGAATCCTAACTTAAGTATCTGTTTGCAGGTCCAATAAAAACTGAAGCTTGACATGAACTAGTTGCTCAACATTCACAACTAAGCAGCTGGAGTTTACAAATGTTGCCCTCTAATTTGTATTAAATCCATTAAAATAATATGAATGGGAACAACAAATGTATACATACAAATAAAAGTCACACAGGTCATACAGATAAGAATGACTTTGGAAATTAGTGATGCATGTTTTTGTGGATTATTCTAGATTACTACAGTTACAGGGAAAAATGCTTTGACAGTGACCCTTAGTCTCATTTTAAAGAAGCAGATATTTGATAAGAGAAAGAAAGCAGTCTTGACTACACATAACCTGAATATTTTCTTACATTGTTGTGTCCACTTAGAGAAAAAAATGCTGACATACAAAAGGAAGTTAAAATGGGTTGTACAGAAAATTTTCATATGCTTGAAAATAAACATTATAAGTCTTAAAAATTTAACATTTTCAGCTTATTGGAAAGGTAAAAATGTGACACTGTATGAGAACTTTAACATGTGGAAAATAAACTCCTTAATGGAGAAGAATTAGTCTCATGAATACAGGGCAGGTACATTTTAAAACAGAGTGAAAAGGGGAGCAGAAGCCTACAACTAAAGGAGAAATACCCCTGGAATGTAAACAACTCATTATTGCTACATATATATATATGTATATAATAATATATACGTATATTTATATATGTATATATATATGTATATGTATATATTATATATTTTATTATATATAATATAATATATATTATATTATATATATAACATATATTATATTATATTGTATTGTATTATATTATATTATATTATATTATATTATATTATATTATATTATATTATATTATAAATTTAAAAAGGGTGGGGGGGAGGGAAGGTAAAAAGGAAAAAAAGGAAAGAAAATAGAAAAATGGCAACACAAATCACTGAATGTTTTCCCTTAAAATACATGTTCAAAAGTAATTTTCTGGGTTGGTTGTGTTTATGTTTATAGCAATCTGATTTTAAAACTCTCTTAAATTGTAAGTTAATACCAAAATGAGAAATCACTGAGAGAGGTTCTTAGCCAGAATGAATTACTGCAGTTCTGCTGATAGTTACATTAAATATAACTGCCCTTTCTACATTTAAAACTGTGATTTGATTGGGAAAGAAATAACTCAATGGTGACCTATACAGGTGAGAAATGGAGCTACTGATTATGTTCTATTTACATACTATAGTGATCAGATTTTTAGAAATTAAAATTTAATCTTGACACAATTATATGATTTCAGTTGACAAAACATCCAGGCTCACACCTGAGAGCACTCTGGGAACTTCTGTATTTCTTTTCTGAAATAACTGTATTTCACTGTTTTATTCTAGATCTAGTTCATGTTTATAAATTCTGAGATAGTGTGAGAAGTTTTTAAAGAGTTTGGGACATCACTGAGAGTGAGAAGCATTACTAATCTTCATAGCAGTGCTCAAAAAATATCTGCATAAAATAAACTTGAAGAAAGATTTTAAAACAAATATTGTTACACAAATAGATAATGACAAAATGTCTGAACATTCAGTGTACCTACACTCACTTTAAAGTTTAAAAACACAGGGCATCCAATGACATAATCAGTGCTGAATCTTTTCTAGTTTGTTATTGTCATGCATCTTTTACAATAAATGAAGCAAATACTGCAAGGTATGACAATTTAGAATGGTAAAAATGTATAAGGATTCAAATATTCCTACTTTAGAGTTTCTGTCAGCTGGTCTCTTTTCACCTGTTCCTCCCCCTCCCCAGACTGCTTTTAATCATATTCAGGGAACATAATACCTGTAGGGATGCAGAAAAAGAAGAGAAATAAAAATGAAGAGGAAGGGGAAGGAGAAAGAAAAAGGAGAGAGAAGAAAACAGGGGGAAAAAAAAAGAAAAAGAAAAGTAAAAAGAGGGAAAAAGAAATAAAATGAGGAAAGAAAAAAAATATATATAATGTCTTAAAATATTCAATTATATCAAAGAAAAAAATGTACAAAAATTATTAATCATAGCTATATTCTAAAACATAACAATCTCAGTATGACAGAAGACAAATGCTACTCTTTGTTTGAACTGGGAAGCATTTTCACACATAGAGACCAGAAGACTTATGGAGGCTTCCATTCTACTGGAAGTCTTCTGCTGTTAGAAATAATTCCCAACTTTTTGCATATGAAAGTGAATTTGTTCAATTAATATCACAATTTTTTTGAATTTGATCCACATCCCTACAAAAGATGAGAAAAATCATACAAACTAATTTTATGAAATTTCTGTGAAATGAAGATTGAAAATTTTCCTCATTTTATCATTGAAAAAAAAAAATGCAGAGAGAGAATAAATGTATTGGCTGAGATATAGTAAATCTTAAGAAGATACTATTCAACCTTTACCTGTCTCTCAAGGATTTGACTAAAATTCCCTAGCCCTCATAAGATTTACAGAGAGATCTTCATAGTAAATCATAAAGTTGGAAACTATTTTCAATTAGTCTGTTACTTTACCTTAGATAACAATATTCAAGTCCAAATGTGTTGGGCTATCATGTTTCATAGAGCTATCATGTTTCAGTCACAGAAAGAAATTATTTGTACTTATAAATTGTAGTAGGTATTTAACTCCATCTTACATCTGCATTTCTGCACATGCTTTTTAAAACCTGGCTCCATACAGATAAGAGATCAAGTGCCAATTTCTCTCTCACATTAATCTGTTTGAGCCCACAAACAAAACCAGAATTACTTTTTATTATTTGTGGGAGAGGTCCCAAAATTTACAAAGGTTTCACAGGAATAATAACAGATATATTTGACATCTTTTTTAAGCAATAAACTTGTAAAGCTTATGGAACAGCTAGGCATTTAAATGATATTGAAATATCCCATCCCACTGAGATTAAAAATGATTTGTCTTTGCATTGCTTGATTTAATGCGAACAAATACACTCATGACTTAGATGGGTGTGGACTGAATTGAGCTAAATGTTGTGTGGCTTTGCATTGTGAAAATAACAGTGGTGTCGTACACATAAATCAATTTTAATTGGAAGAAATGAGGACCTTGTACTTTAGCAAACACACAAGTAAACCTATGTCTAAAAAGCAAACCTGTATTCTCAGAATACATCTAGAAAAATAGCCTCACACAAAGCATAGTAAGAAGTAGCTGTATCAGTTTGATCAGCAGCCTAGAGATTAGTAAGTTTACCAAGATATTCCTCTGTCTTTGCTTTGTGCAGAAGAGCTTGAACCCTTCTTATTTCTTATGTCCTCAATATAAAGCTAGATGCATTTTGACATAAGTTAGGATGTCTATTAAAAAAAATCCCATTGAATTATAATAATCAAATATTGCTTGTAAAACACATAAGAGCTCTCTGAAACAGTGGCTCACTCGTCATTTCCCTGTTCTGATGTTTATTCTTTAGTAACTTTACTGGTCTAGGTATACAATTCTCTAAATGTATAAGGAACTCAAATGCTTAATTTGAAGCCAGCACTGCTGGCATATCTGAATGGCATAACTGAAGAACAGACATATGAAATCCTACACAACTCTACTAAAGCTTCAAGCTGTTCAGGTGCAATGTACTCTAAACAGCAAAGAACTACACTTGGGCTAATAATACATTCACTAGCACAAGCATATGGCTTCTGAATCCAATCTTTTAAGTGTTCAAGCAACTTAATTCACAAATGTTCATACCATATCTCAGAAGATATTCCTCAAGACCTTGTTGTAAATGATGGGTACAAGGTATTTGTGCCCCCTCAAAAACAGAAGATAAAAGGGAGTTCTTATCCATTCATGTTATATAGAGAGAAATAATAAATAAATACACATACAAAAATAAAAACCTTAAAAATAATTTCTCCAGATTAAATTTTACTGACAACCATTCTTTCAGTGACTTACATTAGAATTGCATGATTAAAATTTTAGGATTATTTCTGCTATACAATGTTTAGAAGGCAAAATGCACATTGATAAAAGATTTCTTATATTCACTATCTACTATATGTGAAAACATTTCCATAATCCATGGTATTTTAAACACTGCAGTAGACAACAGCTTTTTCACTGAGATGACTTCCAGGTTGCTGATAGCCTAAACCACTGAACCAAAAAATGTTACTTCATCTGGCATTAGCATTCTATAAGTTGACATGCACCACTGAAGCCATGCTCGTTTCATCACAGCTATCTATCCAGTTGCAATTTTATTATGTTATTATACATAATAACATATATTCACATAAGCAGTGTGTTAGTCTAATACCATAATAAAGCATGTCCTTTTTATGAACAATTATTTTACAAGTGATAATAGTAATCCCTCCTAGGATTATTATAACAGACCTCCAGGAATGCTTAGCATTTCTCTCTTTTTTTTAGTGTAATTTTGTTATTTTATTATCCATAGAGCCCAATCCTATGAACCGATTCTGAAAGATGAACAGTTCTTATGGAGTGCTGATACTTTTGTTTGGACTTGGCAAATGCTTTTATTTGCAAGTGCAAGCTGTATTCAATTGTAAATGCACATAGAGTTATCTGAAATAAATAGAAAAGATTATCTGGAATTAAAAACTATTCTGTAGGCACTTATATTAGGCTATGAATGTATTGGAAAAGTGTAATTCATCTGGAATATGAATAGATAGAATAGTTCATGTGAAACATTAAATGTGGAACATTTGGGAATATACAAAATGTCAAGAAAAAGAAACTAAATCAGTCAATTGTTTTATCAAAACATGCTTCTGTATACTTGTAAGAGGTCATTCTGTTATGCCATTGCCTCAAAGCTTGCTGAGGGACACAGATGAACAAGTTCAAGCAAGTCCTGACCAAGGATTGGGATATCCTTTGTCTGAAGGGACAACAGATGGACAAGGCCAGGGGCAACGAGAGAGAGATAAGTGGCAGCTAAATGGCCAGGAAACAGTCCTTTGTGTGGACTTATCTCAAGGGAGACAGCCATCTCAGGGGATGCTCACATGACGCTTACCCAAGCGCCCAGGAATGTCAGGTAGGCAGGGAAGAAGGATAAAAGAAGGTCCAACAGCCATGAAGGCCGGTTTCTTACAACAGATTCCTCACAACCTGCCTCTCACTCCTGGACTTGCTCTGTGCTCTACCTACTTGCTGCCTAAGGATGGCCCCTCTGCTGCTGATCTCCCCCCCGAGAAGGTGTCTGCCATCAGATCCCTCACTACGAAAGGCCTGCATGCTGACGGACTCTCCAGGGCCTGCTACCGGAGACCTGCTGCTTCCTCCCGCACTTCTTCTTGGACCTACTCGGTACCTGCACTTTCTTACTGCCCAAGACCGGCCATGCTGCTGCTGCTCTTCCCCTGCGCTTTTGCCCCGGAATGTTGGAACATCATGCAACGGGACTACTGACGGATCCTGGTGGTGACTTTCCCCACTTCATGCAATTCTTGCTTCTTTCTATCTTTTCTATCACCCACCTCCCCTTCCCCATCACCCCAATCTGTAACAGTGTCCGTCCTCCCTTTCCCCATCTCCCTTATTAAGATTTGTAATAAACTGGTCGGACCAACATCTGGACCGTTGTTTCTTAATCTCACACCAGGTATACATATTTCAAAGAACCTCTTCTCCCTCCTATAAATTGGAGTGAGAAAATACTGAAATTGTATGGAATATATTGCTGCGGAGACCAGCTTCAGGGCAGGTAAGACTGCACTGGACAAGGAACCTAACGCAAAAAGGCCGACCAAAAAGCTAGCAAAAGCACTATACCGGTGCTGAGGGGCTGGCAGCTTGTGGGCGGGTGGCTGAGCCAGCAGGGGCGGAGCTGGCACTGCCCACTCTTATCTCGCGAGCTCGACCTTGACCTTTTGCTGTGCAATTAGAAGCATCTTTGGGAGAGTGGAAGCTAGCTTCCACCCCCTTAACGCACTAGGTGAGAAAAGGGTGTTACCTTCCACTGTTAACTGGAAGGGAGACAGTGTGTGAGCACAGCCCACCCTGCCCATACTGCAGCAGCAGGTGTGGGAGGTGGGTCTTGTGGCAGGATACATGAGTGTTTCTTTTGTTCCTTTTGTCTTCTCTTAGGAGACCAGCTCTCTTACGGACAGTCCCTGTGAAGGGCAAAATCAGGTCCCTGCAGTATAGAAAGAAGGGCAAGAAAAGAGAAAGCAGCTTCACAAGGTAGACATAAGGGGCAAATTGAGATAGTTTATGTAGAGAGTATTAGAAAACAAGGGATTCCAAGCACTTTCACAGGCACTAGGTCCGGAATAACAAGGAGAATGAAGGCCATAAAGATAAGGACCGGAGAACAGCTCAAAAACATTTGGCAGGGAGGTGATTAGATGTCTGAAGTGCAAGCTGAAACCAGTTTGGGGGATGCCCCCCCTTCGGGGTCAGAAGTTTGCAGTGAGGAAGACTATGAGCCTTCACGAGGAAGACTACGAGCCTTCATCATCACGACCTACTACGCATGCGCAAGGGGGGGAGGGACTGTATGCTAATGGGCTCTCGGGAATGTAGTGAGTATGTATCCGAATTCCTGTCAACTATTGATTATGTATTAGTTTGACCTATATCTATAACATGATTTCTTTGGACAGTGAGCAAGTTAGGTGGAATGATTCCCCTTGCACCAGGGTGTACGCGCGTCACCAATAAACAAATACCTGCTCTATATCCTTACTGGCTATAGGGTCTGATTTCTGCACGTCACCTGTGACCTCCAATTTGAACATGGTCTCTACCAGGCAGCGGGCTTCCACTAGGAAGACTGTGGCTACCCAGACAGAGGGCCTGCCCAGAAATGTGGCCATGCAGGTCTCTGGCTGCAGGGAGTGCCAGAGCCTGCTGCTGCCGAGGGAGGATAGGAAGGATGCCACCTGTGTGAGGTGCAAGCAGGTAGATGAGCTGCTCAGTCTGGTGGTAGAGCTCAGGGAGGAGGTGGAGAGATTAAGAAGCATCAGAGAGTGCGAGTGGGAGATTGACTGGTGGAGTGACTCTCTGAGAGAAAGATGCAGAGATTCTGCCCCCCAAACCGTAGTGGACCTTCTCCCTTGGTGTAGTCGAGCACAGAGAGCCGATTCGAGAGGAGAGGAGGGATGGCAACAGGTCCCAGCTTGGAAATGCAGGTGACCCCCACCTCGACCTACCACGGTTCCTCAGGTGTCTCTACATAATAGGTTTGAAGCCCTGAAACCGGAGGAAGAGGTGAGTGAGGATAAGGTGGGAAGACTGCCGCCAAGTGTGACTAAGGTGAGGAGGTCAGCTCCATGCTTAAAGACTGCCTCCTCCAAGAAAGAAAGGAGGGTGATAGTTGTAGGTGACTCCCTCCTGAGTGGAACAGAGGGCTCGATATGTCGGCCTGACCCTACCCACAGGGAGGTGTGCTGTCTCCCTGGGGCCCGGGTCAGGGATATTTCCAGGAAACTTCCTGGTCTGATCGACCCCTCTGATTACTATCCATTATTGATAGTTCAAGCTGGCAGCGATGAGGTTGCTGACAGAAGCCTGAGAGCTATAAAAAATGATTTTAGGGGACTGGGGAGGTTAGTTGACAATGCGGGCATACAAGTAGTATTTGCAGGTATTCTTACAGTGGCAGGGAAAGATAATGCAGTAACCAGGAAAACCCATCACATAAACACATGGCTGAGAGGCTGGTGCAAACACAAGAATTTTGGGTTCTTTGATCATGGGGCGGTCTACTCAGCACCTGGCCTGAGGTCTGCCGATGGGTATCACCTGTTTCAAAGGGGGAAACGGATCCTTGCCCAGGAGCTGGCAGGACTTGTAGAGAGGTCTATAAACTAGACATGAGGGGGGAAGGGCATAAAACCAGGCCTGCTAGAGATGAGCCTGGGGGAGTGATAATAGGATTAGGGGTGAGGCGAGAGGCCCAGCTAAAGTGTGTCTAAACCAATGCACGCAGCATGGGCAACAAACAAAAAGAGTTAGAAGCCATTGTGCAGCAGGCAAGCTATGACTTAGTTGCAATTACAGAAACGTGGTAGGACCACTCCCATGACTGGAGTGCTGCAATGGATGGCTACAAACACTTCAGGAAGGATAGGCAAGGAAGGAGGGGTGGTGGCATGGCTCTCTATGTTAAAGAGTGCTTTGAGGTTACTGAACTTATGACTGGGGAAAATAAGGTTGAATCCTTATGGGTTAAGATCAGGGGAAGAGCCGACAAGGCAGACATCCTGGTGGGCATCTGTTATAAACCGCCAAACCAGGATGAAGAGACAGATGAGGTGTTCTATGAGCAGCTGGCAGAAGTTAAACAATCACCGGCCCTTATCCTCATGGGGGACTTCAACTTCCCCGACATATGCTGGGAATACAATTTAGCACAGAAGAAGCAGCCTAGGAGGTTTCTGGAATGTATGGAGGACAACTTCTTGATGCAGATGATAAGAGAACCTACAAGAGGAGCTGCCCCGTTAGACCTGCTGTTCACAAACAGAGAAGGTCTGGTGGGAGACATAAAGGTTGGGGGCTGTCTTAAGCAGAGTGACCACAACATGGTAGAGTTCTCGATATTTGGTAGAGTCAGGAGGAGGAGCAGCAAAACTGCTACCTTGGACTTCCAGAGACAGACTTTGAATTGTTCAGGAGACTAGTAGGGAGAGTCCCCTGGGGCTCAGTCTTAGAGAGTAAAGGGGTACAATACAGCTGGTTGCTCTTTAAGAAGGAAGTCTTAAAGGCGCAGGAGCAGGCTGTCCCCCTGAGCCGCAAAATGAGCCGGCGCAGAAGAAGACCGGTGTGGATGAATAGGGAACTATTCTTGAGGCTCCAGGAGAAAAAGAGAATCTACCTCCTGTGGAAGAAGGGACGGACCACCCAGAAAGAATACAAAGAAGTTGTTAAGATGTGCAGGGAGAAAATCAGAAAAGCAAAAGCCCAGCTTGAACTCAACCTGGCTGCTGGGGTAAAAGGGAACAAGAAACTCTTTTACAAGTATATCAACAGTAAGAGAGGACCAGGGAGAATCTCCATTCTCTACTGGATGATGCTGGGAATGTGACCACCGAGGATAAGGAAAAGGCAGATTCTGAATGCCTTCTTTACATCTATCTTTAAAAGACAGACCAGTTATCCTCAGGGTACTCCACTCTCTGACCTGGCAGCCTTGGCTGGGGAGCAGACTAAACCCCCCACAATTCAGGAAGAAACAGTCAGAGACGTGCTACTCCAACTGCACTGCCACAAGTCCATGGGACTGGATGAGATTCACCCGAGAGTGCTGAGGGAACTGGCGGAGGAGATAGCCGAGCCACTTTCCATCATCCATCAGCGCTCCTTGTTGACTGGTGAGGTCCCAGAAGACTGGAGGCTTGCCAGTGTGGCTCCCATCTACAAGAAGGGCTGCAGGGAGAATCCGAGGAACTACAGGCCTGTTAGCCTGACCTCGGTGCCGGGGAAGATTGTGGAGCAGATTGTCTTGAGGGAGATCATGCGGCACGTGCGAGACAACCGGGGGATCAGGCCCAGCCAGCATGGGTTCACGAAGGGCAGGTCCTCCTTGACCAACCTGATCTCCTTCTATGATCTAGTGACCCGTCTGGTGGATGAGGGAAAGGCTGTTGAGTGGTCTACCTAGACTTCAACAAAGCCTTTGACACTGTCTCCCACAGTATTCTCCTGCAGAAGCTGGCAGTCCGTGGCTTGGACAGATACACTCTTCGCTGGGTAAGGAACTGGCTGGAGGGCCGGGCCCAGAGAGTGGTGGTGAATGGAGTTAAATCCAGCTGGTGACTGGTCACGAGTGGTGTTCCCCAGGGGTCGGTGCTGGGGCCTGTCCTCTTTAATATCTTTATTGATGACCTGGATGAGGGTATTGAGTGCACCCTCAGTAAGTTTGCAGATGACACCAAGCTGGCTGGAAGTGTCAATCTGCCTGGAGGTAGTGAGGCCCTACAGAGGGATCTGGATAGGCTGGATAGCTGGGCTGAAGCCAATGGGATGGGATTCAACAAGACCAAATGCTGGGTCCTATACTTTGGCCACAACAACCCCAGGCAATGCTACAGGCTTGGGGCAGAGTGGCTGGAAGACTGTGTAGAGGAAATGGACCTGGGGGTGTTGATTGACGCTAGACTGAACATGAGCCAGCAGTGTGCCCAGGTGGCCAAGAAGGCCAATGGCATCCTGGCTTGTATCAGAAATAGTATGGCCAGCAGGAACAGGGAAGTAATTATCCCTCTCTACTCAGCACTGGTGAGGTCGCACCTTGAGTGCTGTGTCCAGTTCTGGGCCCCTTACTGTAAGAAAGACATCGAGGCCCTGGAGCTTGTACAGAGGTGTCACAAAGCTGGTGAGGGGTCTGGAGCACAGGCCTTATGAAGAGCGGCTGAAGGAGCTGGGATTGTTCAGTCTGGAGACGAGGAGGCTCAGGGGAGGCCTTATTGCTCTCTATAACTACCTGAAGGGAGGTTGTAGTGAGCTGGGGGAGAGATCTCTTTTCTCGGGTGACTGGTGATAGGACTAGAGGGAATGGCTTCAAGCTGCGCCAGGGAAGATTCAGGCTGGACGTTAGGAAATACTACTTCTCTGAAAGGGCGGTCAGGCACTGGAATGGGCTGCCCTCAGAGGTGGTGGAGTCAGCCTGGTGGTGTTCAAAGAGTGTTTGGATGTTGCACTGGGGGACATGGTTTAACAAGAACCAGTGGTGAAGGGCGAATGGTTGGACTGGATGATCCTGTGGGTCTTTTCCAACCTTAGCGATTCTATGATTCTATGATGATATTTTTGTACCTTAAAATATACAAAATCTACAAGAAGATACGATTTTTTTATACTGTTTCTTGTTTCAGCAAATTCATTTGCATTTTATTCAAAGAAGATTCGTTTTTTTTGTCAAGAATTTTATTCATTTTCCTTTTTTTTTCCTCCTCTTTTTCTTTGGTTATTTATTTCTTCCTTTATTCTACTTAGATATGCAGGTAGTATGGCATAAATATTTACTGACACGTCATACTATCTTAAAAGTCATGTAATTATTTATTTACAGAGATGAAAAAAGTTCTTTATGAGTAGAACATATATGCTGCATACACTGAAGTCTAAATAATCCTTGTCCTGCATGCACAAAGGTAACTGTTGTTTGAGTTTTTTTGTTTTAAACCCTTTTAATGCAACAGGAAACTCTTTAGATGTTTAGACTACTCCTTCAAGCCACCTTGTAGAGATTTGCGGTTAGGTAGGCCTGACCACAAAATAACAGTTACAAATCTGAAATGTTCTTTAAGTATCCTGATGGAATCACTGTAGTGAAAACAAACAAACAAACAAACAAACAAACAAACAAAACCTAGACAGTGATAGTAAATTTTTGTTATTGGTAACATTGACAGTGCTGAATTTAAGAAAGATTACTACAAGTTTAGGGAACTGAGATTTTTATTATTATTATTTATTTTTTTTCAGGATCCAGAGCTCAGTAGAGTATATCTTTTGAGGAAATATAAACTATTTGATGTATTTATTTTTTAATGCTGAATAGGGAGTTGCATTTGGAAAAGACAGAACTTGGAATATCTCTGAATTTCAAAAAGATGTATGTCAACAAAACAGCAGGAAAGTTTAAGCCAGTGCATATTTCTCACTTAATCCAGCTAAGTCAGGATTTCTTCTGTGTTTCCATTCATGTATATTCTTCTATTGCAGTTTGTGACTTTACCTCAAGATAACAGATGCAACTAACATGTAGAGTATGGCTCCACTAGACAGTGCAGTTCAACAAAGCTATATTTGAATTAATTTATGTAATGCAACAAAGGAACCTAGCTGAAGCTGTACAGTCATTTTACTAGCATGCTCTCTTGCCATACTGGGTGATTCAAAAGGACAATTTTAAAGTCTTTCAGAGGTTTCACACAACACTGCAGTTCACAGAACATTCTGCTTAGAAGCAGTTAGTTTTCATTCTTAACAGTAACAATATATGAAGCCAGATGGAGATCTGTCTCTTTTGTTTCTCTGTGTATCCTCATGAATGCTTTCCTTTAATATATGCCACTTTACATTCTGTTACATTAAATATTCAGCATAGTACATCCCCCTTACTTTGAGATCACATTTTTCACTCAAAATGCATTAGAGGAGAAGAAAAGTTAGAATAAGAAGTGCGGGGGGTAAAAAGTTGCTGAGCGCTATGAATTCCAACTAAAGAATACAAAGAATTTTGACATGCATATGCATAAGAGGATGACTGAAACAGATAAATGAAGAATTCAGTCTCTTCATGAAAATATGTGCAATGACTGTAGAGAAAGTGTTAAGGAAGAAATGTGAAGAGTGTGGCTGCCTTCTCCAGGTGCTTCAGCCCAGGACTGTTCTGCATGACTATTTTTGCCCAGCTCAGTGGGATAGCTGACCAGATTAGGGGGTGCAGATGCCATTTTCCCTTTTGCAGGTTCATGAAGTAGTGTCATGTTTTTATGATTTTTTGTTATCGATATTCCACATGATGACATCATGTAGTGCACTGGGAGTTAAAGACTTAATGCTCCAGTTCCATGGTCTGCCGGTATTTCTGGGTACCTGGTTCTCAGAAGAGAAGAACTACATACCCCAGGGGACTTTGCATTTCCATTTTCCATTCAGAGGGAAAGATAAAACTGTTAGCAGATCACGAGCTGCCTCTTTTCCCTTTCTGCTCATCTTAGCATGTATGCTTCCTAGCCCCCTCTCCCTCAGCATTAGAGTAAGGCCTTTGGTTTTCTGGACACACTCTCTCATTTTATTTATTAGCTTCAATCCCAATTATATTGTATTATATTTTGTTACCTTGCATTCCAACATCTTTATAGTAAATTAGTTTTCCTCCTCAGATTGTTTCCACTGTTTCATTTTTAGGCCCTCTCCCCTTCTCCCTTTTTTCTTTTTCCCCTTTCCCAGGGCGTGGGTCTGTGGGTGCCCCCCTCCATTAGTCACAGAAGCAGGCTGAACCAGCCCATAAGCCACTGACAAGTAGGAAAGCTGAGAACATTTCCCAAAGATATACATACAGATACAGACACAGAAGCAGGCCACTGACAAAACATGTTACACATACTGCCCCAGCCAAGGGCTTCTTCCAGCAGCACTTACACACAGGACTGTATGTACATAAACGACCGAGTCCTCTTTCTGGCTGGAAAGACAGAAGTTCACTAGTGACAATGTGCAAGCACACACACAGTGGCTGATCGTTCAAGCGCCTGACATGACCCCTCTTTCAGCATCCCTGTCCAGATACCTCAGGTACAGGCAGCTGCACTTAGCAGCTTCATAAGTCACCCATTTGCCAGCTCATCTGGATTGAAATTTACTACACACAGGCAGCTCTCACGCATTTGTCCCTCATTCACACCTCATTTGCAAGTCCCCGGGGCATGTGAGTATGGACACCTCCACATGTCTGATTCATCAGCCCAGACCAAAGAACCATGCTACTCTCCAGGTAGTTCAGCTTAAAGTTTGCCAGTGAATACATACTCATACTCCATACACTTCAGGATGGGGAAGATACATTAATTCCCACAATTGGCAGCACAAGGCTCATTGGACTGTGGTCCATGGCCCACTCCATCTTTCTATGTGAAACTGTGCACTCATTCATGTCAGTCTAGTAGTTTTTTTGGGAACACATGCCACTCCCACTGCAATATCTGAGAGTAGAGGATCCCCACTCACTCCAGTATCTGGGAGGTTTATTACTTGTTATTTTACCTACTTTTGCTTTGCCTGCTTTTTGCAGGTCTGTGTCTCAGCATTCTGCCTATTGTTCCCCTTTCTTTACTTTTTATAATCCTCATCCAGAAATCCTCAGAAAACCTTCCTTTAATCTACATTCCCTCATTCCATCTTTTTCTTTACTGATTAGTACAACAAAGAAAGGTTTTGTTGTTGTTGTTTTATTTTTTTTTCTGGTGTTTTTTTCCCATCCTAGGAGGTTTCAATCAGACGACTTTGTTGTAATAAAGACCCCCATATTCTAACATGCTCTCACTGATTATTGTGACCAAGGAGACTTGTTTCCCATTGCTTCATTTTCTTCCTTGTTAAAGAGTACAGCAATGCAAAAGGTTCAAATATCATTAAACAAGCAAACACTCTCCTTTTACATACTCTTACAAAAGAAGAAAAGCAAGAAGTAGTTTTTTTGTTTACTTTCAGAATTTGAATCTATGGCATATGGATGAAGAAATACTAGATTTAGTAGCCTGAAGTTAGTTTATGAAGAACAAGTAGGCTACCAGACTGTTATGAGATTTTGAGAAATGCTTCACTTAGAGCAAAAGTTAAATTTTGCGAAGATAGTGTTTTCATATAAGAACTCAAAATAAGGAAAAGACTTTGGAAGCACTTATAATAACATGAGACAGTGAGAAAAGTTGTAATTTCACAGTTGCGGACTCATTAAGTTGGAAATCTGACTTGAAATTAATAGGAGAAAATATTATTTTTAAGGTTATAGAAAACAGCTAGAGCAGATGGACTGCAATAACTATTAAAGATGGGTCACGTAAACACTACTTTATTACTTCTTCTAAGTAGTCTAAAGTATTTATTAATTTAACACTAAGATGAGTTTATTAATTTAACACTAAAAATTTTGTTTGCCCACAAGAAAAAAAAAAAAAAAAAAAGACATTTAACAGTCTTTCCTTGTAAAAAATGCATAAAATGTTTTCACAAAGGAAAACTCATATATTTTTGTTTGTTTGTTTGTTTTGGCAGGAAAATGAGTTATAGGTGTTAATTCTTCTTGAGAAAAATTATTGAAGAGAAAACACCAGCATACCTTTTTCAATCTTAAATAACTCACGTTCAGTTCAAGTTGTGGTCATTTATCCTGCCATTTAACTGCAATACACAGTTTTGCGTGTTAAATATAACACTGATGTTACCTCATCATCACTAAACTTTCCAAATACAACATTATCAGAACTTGCAATTGTCCTACATTCTTTGGAGTCATCACAGTCCTCAGCACAAGTAAAAGAGTGTTACTGGAAAACTGGATGCTGGCACACAGGGCAGAATGATACCGTATAATTACATAATGTTTGAGGGTAAAAAGGACCCATGCCCGTCCCCAAGCAGGAACACCTAGAGCAGCTTTCCCAGGACCACGTCCAATAGGTTTTTGGAGTTAGTAAACCTAACCCTAAAAATGTATCTCCTGATGTTCAGATGGAGCTACTTGTGTTTCATTTATGCTCATTGCCAATTGTCTGTCAAGGCACTACTAAAAAGAGCCTGGCATCATCCTCCTTGCATCCTCCCCTCAGGTATTTATAGACATTAATAAGATTGCTGCTGAGCCTTTTCTGAACAGTTCCACCTCTCTCAGACTTTCATCTTAGGAGAGATGCTCCAGTCCTTTAACAATCTTGGTAGCCCTTTATCGGACTTCCTCCAGTATGCCTATGTCTTTCATGTACTGGGGAAGCCAGAACTTGACACAGCATTCCAGTGTAGCTTGTTCTGGATTAACCTGGGAGGCAGCTCAGCACTACATAGATGTTCATTCACTTCCTGCCCCTCCCAGTTGGACTGGGGGGAGAATTGGGAAAAAAAAAAAAAAGTTTGAACTCATAGGTTGAGATACACAGCATTTACTAAGACAGAAGAAGAGATAAATAATAATAATGATAATTATATTTTATATTTTTATTTACAAAACAAGCATTGCACAAAACAATTGCTCACCACCTGCCAACTGTTGCCCAACTAGTTCCACACAAGCTGAGAGTGGATGGAATCAGGATAGCTGACTTAAAATGGCCTATGGGATATTTCATACTGTAAGAAATAATGTGAAAACTCCCAAAGCCAAGACATAGCATCATACCCAGAAGTATCAAGAAAATCAACTCTGTCCCAGGCCTCATCATAGCTGTGTAGAGGAGAAGGATCAGCTCCCTTGATTTACTGGCAATATTTTGCCTTATGTTGCCCAGGAGCACTGAATCCCAGAATGGTTAATGCTGGAAGAGACTCTTGAAGTACATCTGGTCCAACTCCCAGGCTTAAGCAGGTATACCTAGAGTATGACGCACAAGACCATGTCCAGACAGCTTTAGAAGATCTCCAAGATGGATAATCCACTACTTCTCTGAGCAACCTATTCCAGTGCTCAGTCACCCATACAGTAAAGAAATGCTTCCTGATGTTCCGAGGAAATCTTTTATTTCAGTTTTTAACCATTGCCTCTTGTTCTGGCACCAGTCATGTCTCAAAAGAACCTGGCTTTTTCCATTTTGTACCTGCCCTTCAGGTATTTATAGACGATAAGATTCCTCCTGAGAACCCTCTTCTCCAAGCTGAACAGTCCCAGTTTTCCCAGCCCTTCCTCTGAGAAGAGATGAACCATTCCCTTTTGTCATTAGTCTTCTTTGCAGCAAGGGCCTGTTGCTGGCTCATTTTCAGCTTAGTGTACACAAAGACACTCAGGTCCTCTCCTGCAAAGCTGCTTTCCAGCTGGGTAGCCTTGGATTATTCCTCCTCAGTTACAGGACTTTCTACTTTCCTTTGTTTCCCCTCAAGAAGTTCTTGTCAGCCCATTTCTCCAGCCTGTTGAGGGACCTCTGGATGGCAGTATGACTCTAACCTATAAGGCTCTCCCTCCAGTTTAGCATCATCAGAAAATTTGCAGAGAATATACTGCACCTCATAATCCAGATCATTAAAATATCTAAAATTTAATTATGTTATGGAAAAAATGCAGTCATACTGAACAATGACAAATACTTAGCTCATTTCACAATATAGCTGTTCCCATGCTCAATATACATGACTTGTGTATGAACTTGAAATTATATCGTTATAGAGGAATGAAGATAAATGGAGCAGAATCAAGCTAATACAGGAAATTAGAGAGAAAATAAAACTTCTAAGCAGTCAGACTTGTAGGTGTTTCCTTGTTTGTTTTCCTACAAATATTTGATAATTTTATTTAGAGTTCTGTTATCTCTGATTCACAGAACATGCTTTATATAACTTAAAAATAATGGATGATCTTATTCAGATTTCTGTTTGGCACTGAAACAAATGAGATATAACCCTTTTCATCTGCTGTAATGTTTGACAAAATGTTGAAACTCAGATTGTTCAAGAATGTATTGAATATCATTAAAATAAATAAATAAGATCTCATAAATGCAACATAAAATGGAAATAAAAATAACACAATGATAGAAAGTGATATGAAATAAGACTTTGCAGCTACAGGTCTAGTTATTCTTGAGTACATGCTGTCAGAGCAAATTTTGCTCCATCCCCATGAAGTGATTCTTAAGCAAAACAGACCAAAAGCACCATAGACCTTGTCATGCTTTGCATCTGCCATGTCCACAGTGAATATTCGACATCATAGAGTCATTCTGTGCATTAGGAGCAAGTCTGACATTTCAAATTTGCCTTATATGAGCAACTTGTATACTCTATCTGGCTTCAAATTGCTACAGGTTCATGGTGGGATATGGGCTCAATGATTTCATTCCTTCATATGGTTCACACACAGGAAAATGTAACTTCTGTCTCAAATTTCAAAGCAGACTGTATCACAGAGGAGCTAGTATACCAGAAAGTATCTAAAAGACTGAGCAGACTTGAAAATGACTGAAAGATAGAGTAAAACTTCCTGAAATGACCCAAAGAGCTCAAAGATAAAAGGACATAAACTCAATAACTAATTTAGCATTGTGTCTGTATATGTTGTATTAATGATACAGCTATGTATTTTTTCCTTTAGACAAAACAAATTAGTTACTGATATTCTTCTTGTTTCAGGCTGAAAAATTACAGTCATTGGAACTTAAGTCAATTCTACTGGAGACTGCTTTTTGTCATTAGTACTAGTAAACAAGTTTGAGGAACACAGATCTGTGCTTTTCTTACAAGCGACTTACTACAATGATTGCTACACAAAAAAAAAAAAAAAAAAAAAAAAAAAAAGTAGCTTGTTTGTTTTTCTTCGTCAAAGCATCCTACAGTTTTAAGTCCAAAGAGTTCTCATGATTTGTCATGCAAGAAAAACACTATTAGTTCTCCAGTTAAATAACTCATTCTTATTGATCCAACCAATTTTCACTTTTGGCCTCTTGGGAATATAAATATGTGTTCCAGTAAGAGACTTTGTGTTTTCCTCTGTTCTTGTCCAGATGGAAAACTAAGAATACTTGCAAAATTTGTAAAAATAATTGGTTCTTCCCCTTCAAATTTCTTGTTCAGTCTCATATCTGTTGTGGTACCAAGAGAACATCATGTTGCACAATTTCTTATGGTATATATACATGTACCAGCAAACATCCTCTTTTTATTTATGACAGGCCACCTCCCCAGGCATGCCACACTTTCCCTATGCTTTCAGTGATCTCTGCAGAGGAAACAGCCACCACTTTCTCCCAAGAGAAATAAAGTAAGGCTATCTAAAGTACTGTAACACTTTCAGAAAAAAATATTTCTTTTTTTACCCCAAACAACACAGTGCTTGCAGCTTGCAGGCAAACTATTGCCTTTCAGTTGTTGCATAAATGGTATAAAGCCAACAAGTTTCACCTGAAAAAATATACTTATTTTCTTTTATTAAATTCCCTTTATCTTGGTAGGATTTTCCCACCATACTAAGAAAACTAGAATATACTAATATGATATAATCGTGTATATATATATACAGAATAATAGGATATGCATAGATGTGTATATATTATACAAGGGGTACACATATATCTATATATATGTGTTTATACTCTTACTCTTGTGAAGAAATCACTCTAAAATTGTCATAGGGTTATCCCTAGATATAAGTCCGTGACAAGGGGGCACAGGACCGGGGAGGGGGGAAAAAAAAAAAAAAAAGAGAGAAACAAAGGAGTGAAGGAAAAGGAGGGAAGGGGTACTAACGGCTTACCTGCCGCATGACCCGGTCAGCCCCAGGCCACGCGCTCGGGGAGAGAGGGAAGGACAGAGAGCTAGCAGATAGTTTTAATCAAGAGAAAACACAATGGCAGCGATCTGAGGATGAACAGTAATTTACTACATTTAACCAAGTCAAACAAAATGAGAGAGACAAGAGTACCCAAAGTACGAGTCAAACCACAATAGTGTGAGGGAAACATGTTTTTCTCTGCGGTGAGCTGACACGGCTAGAGGCAGAGAGCGGCTGGGTCCCACTCCGGAGCTCCACCTCACTTCCTCTTTGCACCAAGTGCTCCGGGGATGCCACCCCTCCGCTCCGGGAGCCCCAAATACCCAAAAAGGTGGTAACATGGAACCAGAACATTAACTCTTTAACTCCCACTGTTCTGTATGATGTTCTGATGTGGAATATTGGAAAAAAAAAAAAATCACAAAACCACAACAAAAATTAAAAAATTAAATATCCTTTTTACAATTAAGTTGCAGAAGTTTACAACGTTACCATACATTACTAAGAATATTAGAAATTATTTGGAAAAAGAATCACAGAATGTTTGGAGGTGTAAGGGATCTCTGACAGGCATCTGATCCAAGAGCTCTACACAGGCAGACACTTAGAGTACGGCAATGTCCAGGAGTCTTTTGAGGGTCTCCAAGGAGAAAGAATCTACAGTCTTTCTGGGAAACGTATGCCAGTACTCAGTCACCCTAATCCTAATAAAAGTCACATGCTTATCCTTCACATGCATGAAATTCACAAGTCTCCTTGGCTTACAAGTATGGACTTCCTGCCCAGCTGCCCATCTGATCTCTCAGTTCAGACACAAGGATCCCATTATTCACAAGATAGTCTAGCAAACTAGCAAACACACACGCTATGCACCCTGGTTTGGGAAAGATACAGACATTCAGCCCTGAACAGTAGCCAGCACCAGGTTCAAGGTCTGTAACCCATGATCCCACTCCAGCCCCCCATGTGGAGTCCCGTATTCATCTCACTCATGCCAGTTCCCCCTAGTAGTTATTTTGGGAATACATATCACTCCCACTGGAGTGGCTTGGATCAGAGGACCCCCACTCATTCCAGTAGCTGATGCTAGGATCTCACTGGCTTCCTGGCTAGGGGCTTTCTGTTCAGGTAGCCAGTAGAAGACCTTAATGTCCCCTAACCTGTCCTCTTTTTAATCTTAACTCATAAGCTCTCAGTCTGGTCATCACCTAACCCCAGGTGGATCTCAATGCACTCCAGCTGTTCTTTCTCATACAGGACAACTCCCTTTCATCTTTCCAACTCATCCTTCCTAAAGAAACCATATCCCTCCATTTCACCACTCTAGTAGTGGGTTGGCTTCTATGACATCTCTCTAAATCCAACAAGATATTTCCCAACTATTTTTACAAATACAGATATTCAAATCTTATGTAAAAGTCAAATATCCAAATAAGAAATGAAGTCTTTTTTTATTTTCTACTCTGGGTAAAGGTCATCAAAATCTTCAGGAAAAGCTGCATCATTTCTTTGAGTAATGTGTGGTAAAGAATCCATATCTGGAAAAAAAATTAAGAATAAGAGAGATTTTTCTCATTTACAGATTTTTTTCTAGGAGTACAACAAATCAGGTGTGTGTTGGCTGCTCTAACTAGATTGATTTAATAGATACTATAATTCATTGCAATTCCAGTGACATGATTACTGTTGCATTACTTGAAATTAAATGAGGAATTGACTTTAGACCATTAAACTAAGTTTCATTGCACATAATTTTCTGTTTTCTTGTTTTATACTTCTTTATCTTTAAAATGTATCCAATATATTGGAGTACCAATAAGATCCCTAGTGAAGAATTCAGAATTGCATCCCTTGCAGTACTAAAGAGAGGTGATATGACAATAAAACTGGCAGTGTACTGCAGGTAACCAGCCTCAAACTAGGAAAGATACACAAAGAACACTTGCAGATATAATATTGCTCCATCCTTTTTTAAATGCTAAACATAAATCCATTTTTAAGACCTACAGTCTTCTCAGGGAACGAGAAAAACTGTTAGCAGCTCTAATAAGGAAGGCTCTCAGTGGTTTTAAGTGGGTGTCTAAAGATGTATATTAGCTGAGTGCTTCTCAGTCCTATCAAGATGAAGAGTTCTTGATACTCTTAGAGGCAGGATTTCAGGTCTTCATAAAACTTCACAATTAAGGAAGTACAGCTTCTTTGAATTACGCATTAGCTGAGAGTTTGCAGTAAGGTTCATGTAGAAGCTCTTTTATTTATTTATTTATTTATTTTCTTCCTCTTCTTACTAGTATGACAAAGCAAGCCTGAGAATGCTTCCATATTGTGTTTGTGAGTTCTTCTCATATTGTATTCAAATTCCAGTTAGCTAAGTCCTCTGATGGATAAGGTCAAAAGCTTTTTTGAGCTAAATACCCTTTACAAATCTGTATTTGAGAAATCCCTAGCATAGCTTCCATCTTGATGTTTTCATCTTGAAGATTTAAATTCAGACAAATAAAATCATCAGTGTTCTATTAACCCTGAGTATTTATATTTTGAGAGGGAGTTTGGTCAATATCTATAAATACCTAAGGTGCAGAAAGCAAAGTGATGAGGCTAGACTCTTTTCAGCAGTGTGAAGCAATAGCACAAGAGGAAACGGCCACAAACTGAAGGATAGGAAGTTCCGCACAAATGTGTGTCAGAACTTCTTCACAGTAAGGGTGATGGAGCACTGGAACAGGTTGCCCAGAGAGGCTGTGGCATCTCCTTCTCTGGTGATGTTCAAGACCCATCTGGATGCCTACTTGTGCAATCTGGACTAGGGAGTCTGTTTTGCTGGGGAGTAGGACTAGATGATCTCTAGAGACCCCTTCCAGCCCCTACAATTCTGTGATTGTGTGATTTTAGCCTTGTCATTACATAATGTCTCTAGAACTCTAAATGTGTATTTATGAGTCAAGAAAACTGTTTCATAAACTGATGTATTTTTTTTCAGAATAAGTTTTTGGCCATTCTGTTTACTCATTTTTTATTTATTTCATTTTCACTCAGCTGAGAAATATTTTTGAATTTTCACTCACAACTTAATCCTCTGTACTTTTTGCTCTAAAGTGTAGGCATATATCTTAATTAATATAACACTATCAAAAATAAACTAGCATTTCTTTGCACTTGCTATTTGCAGTACTAATGCTTCAATTTCTAGAAAATTTAATAAATTCTGCCAGAGTATTTTCATTAAATTATGCCAGGTTCAGGGTATTATCAGGCCTTATTGCATTCAGCTGAATCTCAGAAAATTGCAGAATCATTCATATCAGAGCTAGTCAAACAATTTCTTCTTTCTTACTATTTTCTGACAGATTTTAGTTGTTCCTTGTTGAACAGCTGTAGTTTCATTTCCATCCATCCTCTGCATTTGTATTGGTATACTTAAAAAGAAATCATTGAGGAATATATGAAGCCTCTTGCAAATATTCTTGTAGAAGAACTGTTCAACAAATAAGTCAAATTTATTTTCTAATATAAATACTCTATTTCATTTTCCCAAGTCAACTAAGTGGGGAGGCATTTTTACCATTGAAAAGATAGATATTTAGTAGAACTGTAAATGTGCAATCACACAATATACAGTTCAAATAAAATAGGATTGAAAGATGTTTTTATTCTCTATATCTCTAGCTACAGTTATAGTGAGAAATAATGTCAAAAAAAAACCATCTTTTTCTTGTCTGAAAAACTGCTTCATGGTTACAGAAATATTTGTTCACATCACAGCAGAGGACAGAGGAAGGTCAAGAGGTTAATTCTACTTACTGCAAGATATATTCTGCAGCTGACTTGTAGCTGTGTGATCTACAGAACTCTCACTTAAAGGCAAAGGCTTAAAGAGAAACAAAAACAAATTCCTTTTAATGCTAGTTGAAACTACTAAGATTTATCATTGGGAAAGAAGGCTAAAACTAGGGGAAGGGAGTTGCCATATTTTCATCTTGCTCTTTGTTGTCTTTAAGTTCAGAGAATAGGATAGTGTTTTAAAGCTTTTTTTTTTTTTTTTTTTTTTTTTTTTTTCCCCAAGCAAAATCAAAGGAGAAATAATGATGGTGAAAGGGAGCTTTTATCCTTTAAAAAAGAAAGCCTCTACAGAAAGCTACAGTCCAGATCTATGAACACAGAACAAGGTGAAAAACAATACAATCTACTTATAGAGCAAATTGTGGGAGAAACAAGTCTCTAAATATAAGCATAATTAATCTTACATGTATATATATATGTATATATATATATATTTATATATATATATATTTATATATATATAAACTTTGGCACTGGGCATAATCTAGTCTGTGATTTTAATGTAATGAGCATTTTGAACTTAGTGCTTATTAATGATTTATAATGCAGTGACAGCTAGAAGTGACTCCCAGGTTGGACACACCAATATGCTGTCATTTCTGCACACCGATTAAGTGAACAACTCAATTCAGAAAACAGTCTGCTAACTAATTTAAGAATTTAGAACACTCATCTGGTAATTTTGTAATGCATAGCAGTTGGGATACTCTTTTCCAATATAAGTGCATATACAGAATTTCATGTTTCATTAGGGTGGACTTCAACCTCTTTAGGACCATAGTTGAGAGGGTCCCTTGGGAGAGATAGTTTTGGAGAGTGTGGGAGCCCAGAAAGGCTGGGAATATTTTAAGGAAACTGTTTCAAAGGTGCAAGACCTGACCATCTCCATATCACAGAAGATGAGCCGACGGGCAAGGAGGCCGGGCTGGCTGAACAGAGACCTCTGGCTGGATCTCAAGAACAAAAGGAAAGTTTATGGTCTCTGGAAGAGTGGGCAAGCTGCTTATGAGGATTACAGGTAGGTAGTGAAGCTGTGCAGGGAGAAAATCAGAAAAGCCAAAGCGGAGCTAGAACTGAGCTTGGCCACTAAAGCAAAAGAAAACAGTAAATGCTTTTATAAACACATCAACAGTAAGAGGAAGGCTAGGGAGAATCTCCATCCCTTGTTGGATGCCGAGGGCAACCTGGTCACCAAGGATAGGGATAAGGCTGAGGTACTAAATGCCTTCTTTGCCTCAGTCTTTATTAATAAGACTTGTTGCTCTCTGGGAACACAGCCCCCTGTTCTGGTAGGTAGGGATGGGGGACAGAATAAGCCCTTCATGATCCATGACGAGATAGCTTTGGACCTGCTGCGAAAGCTGGATGCTTACAAGTCCATGGGGCTGGATGGATTACACCCTAGAGTGCTGAGGGAGTCGGCAGATGTGGTTGCCAAGCAGTCACTCTCCATCATTCTTTGGCAGTCCTGGCTAACCGGGGATGTCCCAGTGGATTGGAAACTGGCAAATGTGATGCCCATCTTCAAAAACAGCCGGAAAGATGATCCTGATAGTTACAGGCCTATCAGTCTCAACTCAGCATCCCAGAAGGTTATGGAATGAATAATCTTGGGAACCATCATGGACCAATTAAAGGTCAACCAGGGGATCAGTCCCAGTCACCGTGGATTTACGAACAGTAGGTCCTGTCTGACAAACCTGATTTCATTCTGTGACAAGGTGACCCGCTTAGTGGATGAGGGTCAGGCTGTCGATGTGGTCTACCTGGACTTCAGTAAGGCCTTTGACACTGTCCCCCATAACATTCTCGTAGAGAAGTTGGCTGCCCATGGTTTGGATGGGTGTACTCTCTGCTGGGTGAAACGCTGGCTGGATGGCTGGGCCCAAAGAGTCGTGGTCAATAGAGTTGAATCCAGTTGGCGGCCGGTCACGAGTGGTGTCCCCCAAGGCTCAGTGCTGGGGCCACTTCTGTTTAACATTTTTATTAACTATTTGTTAACGAGGGGATTGACGAGGGGACCCTCAGTAAGTTTGCAAACACCAAGCTGGGAAGGAGTGTTGATCTGCCTGAGGGGAGAAGGGCACTACGGAGGGACCTGGATAGACAGAATCGATGGCCAAGGTTCACGGCATGCGTTTCAATAGAGCCAAGTATCAGGTCCTGCATTTTGGTCACAACAACCCCAGGCATCCCTACAGGCTTGGGGAGGTGTGGCTGGAAAGCTGCCTGATGGAAAGGGACCTTGGTGTACTGATGGACAGTCGGCTGAATATGAGCCAGCAGTGTGCCCAGGTGGCCAAGAAGGCCAACGGCATCCTGGCTTGTATCAGGAATGGTGTGTTGAGTAGGACAAGGGAAGTCATCCTGCCCCTGTACTCGGCACTGCTGAGGCCTCACCTCGAGTACTGTGTTCAGTTTTGGGCATCTCAGTACAAGAAGGACATGGAGGTACTGGAGCAGGTCCAGAGAAGGGTAACGAGGCTAATGAAGGGCTTGGAAAATCAGCCCTACGAAGAGAGACTGAAGGAACTGGGGCTGTTTAGTCTGGGGAAGAAGAGGCTGAGGGGAGACATTACTCTCTTCCAGTGCCTGAAAGGTGCTTACAGTGAGAGCGGGGTAGGTATCTTCTCACTGGTGACAGGTGATAAGACAAGGGGAAATGGTCTCAAGTTGCGGCAAGGTAAGTTTAGATTAGACGTTAGGAAACACTTATTTACAGAAAGGGTGGTTAAACACTGGAATAGGCTCCCGAGGGAGGTGGTTGAGTCACGGTCCCTGGATGTGTTTAAGAGCCGTTTGGATATGGTGCTTGGAGATATGATTTAGCAGAAGGTTGTTAGAGTTAGGGTACTATGGTTAGGCTGCGGTAGGACTTGATGATCTTTGAGGTCCATTCCAACCTGAGTAATTCTATGATTCTAATTCTACGTGGAACTCTTTTACTCCTCATCATCATTCCTATGATGATTCCTATCAGCTTAAGATGATATTTAAATACTTCCTACAATGGGCTGAATACAGGATTCAGACTTTATGCCTATTACTGCAGTATATGGAACATTACTTTTGACATACTTAATGCAAATTTAGATAAACAGAACAGAACAGCATTTGTACATCATCCTGAGAAGTTTTTCAGAATCTCCTGCAGGTCATTTTAGCTGTGCATGTATGTTTTTTTCACTATGCACGAGAAACACTTTAACAGAGAAGGCTGGGCAGAGCTGCCATTACCGGAACTCGTTCTAATTTCAGTTTACCTGGGACAACCAAATGATTTTTGCCTTTGGCCCTGTCCCTGTTTTTCTACTCCCTCCCCAGTGAGCATCTAGGCTTTCCCAGGCTTGACTTTGGCTTCATGTTCTTTGTTTTGTTTCTTGGTTGGTTGTTCTTTTTGTTTGTTTATGTTTTTGTTTTTGTTTTTGTTTTTCAAACTGTTTGTTGCCTATGATCCTATTGTGTCAGGTGTCTAAGGTTAACAGGGGATGGGAAGCATCAGGAAAGTGGGTAGTTGTACCATGACAGAATTTATTTTTGAATTTTAAATCTAACAGTTTCAGGTACTCAACTGGAAGCAGGCCATTTATTTAGCACAAGATATCATGACACAGTCTTAAATGAGGAATTAGAGAGCACTGATCTTTACCATAACTTTCCTTAAGTCATCATTAACTGGAGAGAGAAAAACAGATTAAAATGCCTGCACTACCATTATCTTTTACTGTGTTCCATCCTGTAGGCACATGAGCAATGCCATCATGAAGAAAGTGCACATAGGATGAACTTCAGTACCTAGTACACTAACATCAGAAAACAGTTGTCTGTTGTTTTCTCATAGTAAAACTTGTATAGTTTCCTTATGTTTCTTAATAAACTCTGCCATTTCTCCATGGAATTTTGTCACTCATTAATGTATAATATTTGATAAGTCATCCCATGGAACTTGACAGGCATGAGGACAGGATGAAGTTTACAACAATGGACACCAATAAAATAATCATTCTACTACTGAGATATATAACCTGGTTTGGGGAATCTTAGATTTTAAGTTTCAGTTATGACTCTGACGAGACAAATTAATATTTTGCTGAAGAAATAGAAAGTCCATCTGTGGCCATGAAAATAGCATTTCATATCATTTAGTATCTATCTTCTATGTACTTTCAAAAGTCAGGCAAACATAAGCATAAGGAAAGTTATAAAAGCCTATAGTTGTCTAATTTCCTTTTTTAATATGCAGGTGTAGAAGTCAATGCTTTGTTTGTACATCTTTGTTCTTGTATAACAAACTAGTATAAAATACACATGATTAAGGACTGTCATCTCCAAAACCATTGGGAAGTTACACTTAACCTTGTGAATAAAAATGGCTTAAATTTCTGTATAGCATGGATCAAAATGATGCTAGATGACAGCTGCACGTCCAGTTCAATGGTTATATAAAATCAGTAATTTCATGACTCTCAATGCCACTGTTGTAAGGTTATCTGGAGTGCAGACTGCCTGGAAATCCCATCTGTCTTCGTAAGAACTGACAATGAATTTTTCAAAAGCTTTGTCTGCCCAGTAAGGGGAGCTGCTGAGGGCAGTGGCCAAAATGAGTCCATGTATCTGTAGTTTATTGACACTGAAGAGATTTTCACATAAATTTACAAGGAGATTGAAGAAGCCTCAATTTTAGTTCTTGGATGACCCAGAGCTTCAAAAAATAAAAGTATACAAATGTCTGTGTTTAGTTTTACTGAGTTTTGGATGTTTATCGAATATTAAACACTTTGACTGCTGTCACATTCCAGCCATGAAGGGAGGGGAAGGTGACCAGGTTAGCAAATTAAGGTGAAATGTAGCAGATTAAGGTGAAATGACACCCAAGGTCCAGACATAATCATCAATTTTAATGAGAATATCTGTACCACAATTATCTTAAAAGTATTGGCACTCTTTCAATTATATCTGTCTAAGTGGTGTGACTAAACTATGCAGCTCTATCACAAATCAAAATAATCCTTGCATTACTTAACAACTTTAAGAGGAAAAAAGAAATTAAAAAGGGAGAGAAAGAGGAGAAGGGGGAGACAAACAGAGAAAGAGGTCACTGGTCTAGGTTTCAGCATTAGTCCAGACAACAGGGGTCTTCAGTCTTTGGGACTTGTCCAGAATTTATGAAGTTACAAAGTCCTAGAGTTCCAAAATACCTCTTGAGCTTTTGTCAGGCATCCATTTATGTCTGTTAGATTTTGGCAGAGTCTGCAGTCAACACATCCAGTGACTAATCTGCAGTCAACAACTGCATTATTTAATGACCCCTCTGTCCTCCTTGAACAGGAGAGTTTTGGCGAAAGCAAGGCCATTTTGTCTCCACAGGGCTTCATCCTCTGACCACATCTTTAGCCATTAGTCTGTTGTCATGGCAATGGTCTTACCTTACAGGTGCTTGAGACAATCCTAGGCATACCACGGATAAAATGGTTTTCCTTGGTCTGCTACACCTGCTCTACAAATTTCCTGCTGATATAAACATCATATATTATGCAGAATCTATTCCTAGCTTTGTATAAGTGCTGCAAGGAAAAAAAAAATAATAAAAGATAAAAAATTCTAATTACTAAATTAACATACCATCTATGAAATAATGAAGACTCAAAATTATAAAATCTTTTTTTCTGCAATTTATTTTATTTACATATATTTATATTAAAATTTACAAGTAGGAAATACAACATTTAATCTCTTTCTAGCTCTCCTGATAAACTTAGTCCCATACTAACCTACACATCACTGACTCCTGTAATAAAAAGGTCAGACAGAAGCTAAATTACAAGAAACATTCCACCTAGTATTTTGCTAATTAAGTGCCATGCAGTCATCATATTGATCTATAATTTAAAAGACAATGGAGAACACTTTTTCCCTTTGCTGTTAAGAACATTCATTCAACCAAATGATAATCAGATTTAATTGGAAGGAAGGATATGTCAAAACGTTGTCCAGAAAGAGTTAAAGGATTCTAACAGGTCAGTGAAAATGTCATTATCGTTAATGTCTATCACAGATTAGAAGCCTTTGGGTTTGTGTCTGTGTAATGTCAAACTTTTTTTTTTTTTTTTAATCTCACTTGTCCTAGATCAACAAAATGTCTGCCAAGTATTGAGATCAAAGGGAGGAGTCATTTATTTTCCTTTTCACTGTGTGTTTTTCAATTCAGTGGAATAACAATTGAAAAATGGTTGTGACACTCTCTATAATCATTTGTTTTTGTATTTATCCAGATCTCTTCTGAGAGGTGGATGACAGCACCTATTACATATTGTTTAACTTTTATTTTATTGTGCTGGGAGAAGATACCAGAATCATCATCTACATTTCCATATTTTTCAAGTATAGTGCTTGAAACAGGATTATTTATTGGGGGGGGGGGGGGGGGGAGTTCAGAAAGGAAGTGCAGATTAATGAATATGATAACATTTCTGCTGATTCACTGATCAAGAAATGTAGACATGCAGAATTTAGAGTTTTTTTTATCACATCCCTGCACCTCATATTGCTGTTTTTCAAACTTATCAGTAGGGTTGTGCTCTCCTCATTCAAATGCCCAACCATAGAAAATACACCTCCTAGTAAACTTACACTGCAATAAAGAGTACTATGGAAAGATCATTTTGCTGGAAAAAAAAAAAATAATCGTTAGCCTAACCATAACATGAACTTACTGCTTAGAAGTCTTCCATTTACTTAGGCTGGCACTACATTTAGGAATGAGGAACCTTCAACTTCATAGGACCCTGATCACTCAAAGACAACATGTAACAATGATATTATTTTAACTAACTCTGAAAGCTTCCATAACTGTGAATTTCCTTAAAGTTTGAATATATCTGTATTGATCTGTTTAAGATTGCTATGGCAGAAGACTTCTTTAGCTACATTTAACTGGTTTATCTCTTTTCTTTCAAGTAGACATAATAATATGTTTTGTCTCCAAATGAGATTGTACAAAACAGAGAAACTAGCATTTGCTTTCACAGATTCTATAACATGTAGTAAAGTTTTGTTTTGTTTGGTTTGGTTTTGTTCTGTTTTGTTCTGTTTTGTTTTGTTTTTTTCCTTCAGGGTCCTTTCAGGGTTGTACTCAGACCTTTTAAAAAAATAAAAATAAATAAATATTAAAAAAAGAAAATAAAAATAAAAATCAGAATAAACATAAACATAAACATTAATATTTCTGGTTCCTTATGAAAATTCCCTTCCTTCTTTCACTTCTACAGACTGGATCCTATTCTGCTTCTCCAAATCTTGGGAGAAGCCACTCTTCTACAGAGTATAACCCATCATGAAAGTAACCAAATAAATAATAATAATTAAAAAAAAAAAAAAAAAACAATAACCAAACAATCCAAATAGTTTAGACAACAATCATTAGGGGAAATAACTTGTGTGGCATTTATTGACCTCAGTAAATAGCAATATCACATAAAAAATACTAGAGCAGAAGAAATCCACATGAGGAATGTTGCCAATGCAATAATGAAGTCTGTATATTATGTGACTTATCTTTAAAAACAGAAAGATAGGAGGCAATATAGAACTTTTTGTTCTCCTGGGTACTTAGATAGATCATCAGGTTAGTATTTCTTGGGTCTAGATTTATTTCTCAGGAAGACTTGTAGCAATCTGTGCAAGCAGAACAAAAAAAAAATCTAAGATAACTTTACCAAAGCTGGAAAGAAGTAAGTTGATAGAATTTTGATTTTTCAGTAACAACGTCTGAAATACTATTTCTGCAATATCAAGAGTTCATGATGCACTTCATATATTTATGTTAGATCAAAGGAAAGCTAAATATTGGAGAATATAATGAAACATACCACATTTCACCTAAACGATGAAACATTCAAAAAAAAAAAAAAAAAAAAAAAAAGAGTTGTTAAGCTAAGGGCTCATATAAAAATGAAAAAAAATAACTATGGTGTTTGAATGATCCAGGATGAAAATGAACATTGCATTATTATTTATTTGGTTGGTTTTAGTCTATCCATAGACTACAGGGTCATGTTAATGTCATGTTAAAAATTTAATAATATGAGGAAATGTCAGAAAAATCGTTTGCCACAATGATCTAGAACATGACAACAAAAGTTGAATCCTGACAACAGAACAACTTGACCTATATTTCCTCTTAGTGTTGTGAATATACTTACACTGAGTTCATAGAAAATAACCACAGATCTCTGTCACTTAAATATATTACCTGAGTTAGTATACAATCTACAGCATTCTATTGTATCCTCTAGATATTCACCATAATTTTCAGATTTCATATATGACTCTCCTAAGAAGGTTTAACACAATTTTCAGTTCTAAAAATGTGAATAATAATTTTAATTACACAACTCAGTGTACATGTGCATGGCAACTACTGCACTGCTAGTTCATGTAACTTTGAATTCTATCATTTATCTTGAGAATTATAATCCTATATTGCATATTTTATGTGTCAGTAAAATGTGGAAAAAATATCCTGAAAATTTATAGTGTTGTATCCTAACACTATCACAAACTAAGTACATCAAGACATCCATGGTAAACAATTATTTAATTTCACATCTGGTGTCATATTTTCTAAACAAATTATTTGGGTTTTGCTGTTTAAAGTCTTACATAAGGAACTGTCACCTCTTGGATGACACGAATACACTTATTCAAATTCTGAAACTCAATACAAAGTCAAGTATTTTTCTAAGATCTCAGGATAAATTTTTGTTTCATTTTTGTTGGTTGTTTTTAAAATTGTAGATCTATGCTAGTTAGTATAAAAAATTTAATCATTTTCCTGGAGGATAAAAAGATTAGAGGACCAGATCTTTTCAGTGTGCTTCTTCTGTATTCCTTTGGGCCAACGTTTTATTTAATAAAAATGAATATAAAGTTCAATTTTCCTATGCTAATATTAGCAGGAAGCATAATTTCTCACAAATCCAATACTGTTTTTCTATGTGTATTATTCAGGAAAGTTTCTCACACATTTTCTTGCACATGTTCTTTCACATTTTCTGTCCGTGTCTGGATATGGTACATAGGAATGTCATCCACACAAGCACAGCACTATAAATTTGATAATTTCCTGCCTTCCTCCTCTTATGGTATTCACAGAAGATAAATCTGAACAAACCCTCCACATATTCTTATAAATGCCTGACTTGAATACCAGAACTTAGAATTCCAGAGTATATGCACCGTAATACATCTTATTAAGAAAGTAAAATAAAAATCTTTCCTACAGCTATCATTAGTCACTCTTTTATATTCAGTATCTTCAGTCAAGCTAAGAAAAGAGTGTGTGTATGTTAGTGCTATTGAATGTCACTTTGCATTCCAGTTATTGTGCTTAGGGAGGCATGCAAATAAGATATCCTGAAGGTCAGTTTATAAATGGACCTATTGGAAGTGTAAGAAAAGTGCTTAGTTGGAAAATAAAGCTATATGTTAAATTTCTTGTGTATATCTTTTTCTAAATTCACACCAATGTAACATATTTGATTCAGGAGACCAGAGCACATTAGAAAACTCTTTAATGGTCACTGATTAGTCAAAGAGAGAGGCCCAGAGCTGCTTGCTTAGTGAGGCCACTGCCATTCTAATTTAGAAAACAGTAAGCAATTAAAATAATAGCTCCTTAGTGAGGGAAATGCTTACATGGATATAAGACAGAGCTGAGGTAAAACTGCTACATGAGGAAACAAGATGCCAGTCAGTACAGGGATACATCCATCAGGTAGACTGAGTAGATAGTAATGCAGGCGATAGCCCGACAAGGCTCAGCCTGTGGTGATTGTCTAAACTTAAATGCAGTCAGAAGAGTAAAAATGGGCCATCTTTTCAATATTTATATTCCTCTTTGAACAATGACTAGAGGCTAATAGTTAAAGACAAATTCATCAGTATATGGAGATAAGTGTGTATATATGTACATACATATTCCCATTTACAAAATGACTTTCATTAAGACCTCTATACAAATCAGTGCTACTGTCTGTAAGTATAAATAAACATATTCACTCAAGTATTTATAACCTAGAAGCAGAGTTAGCCCTTGGGCTTTAAGATAAGACTCACAACCATTCATCTGAAGACTAAATGTTGTCCTTTGGTATGCAAACACTGAAAATCAGGTTCAGTTGCTTTGGAAAATTTCCTTTGTACTTAATATGCTCTGTATTTTTGTCTTTACAGTGGGAAGTCAGTAGAACAAACAACAATAATGTACCATTCCTTAGCTACTGAAGTTCTACAGATTACAACGATTAATTCTTTATCAGTGCAAGCATCTATCATCTCTAAGACTATAAACCATATGACAATATTTAGGAATTTTTGCTATTTGGTTTGTATGTGAAGGAATGATATTCCATAAGCTATTTATTTTCGTAAATAATGCTATATATTCCTCCTGACATATCATAGAATTATAGATACATAGAATGGCTTGGGTTGGAAGGGATCTCAAGGATCATCAAGCTCCAACCCCCCTGCCACATGCAGGGCCACCAACCTCCACATTTAATACTAGACCAGGCTACCCAGGGCCCCATCCAACCTTGCCTTGAACCCTGTCCCTTACCAGGGACAGGGCATCCACAGTAAGATCAAATGCATCTCGAATGTGCAGATGTTTTTTACCTTGAAAAAAAGGAACATAAGGATTTACTTTTTCAGTCTTTCTATCCATGTTGATGCTTAACACTGGGCTAGCCTCCAGTAACATTTGAAATTGCAGAATCCCACTTATGAAAGATCTTGAAACTTTTGGTATTCACTAGTTACATACTAGTGTAGGAAATTATAATTTGATGATACAGAAAAGTCTTCAGGATTTACTAAAGAAATAATATTTAAAAATCACTGATTGCAGAGAAAATTACCTACATCTCCAGTGCATGACTTTTTCTTCCTGGGGATGTACTAGTTAAAGTTAACATTTTCTGAGCTGAAGTATGAATTTGAAATAGGACAATCATTTTTCAGTGTAAACTTAATTACAGTTCTTATCCCTCAACTTGACATGCAGTTATTTCTACTTTGTTGGAATGTAGTTTGTAGATAGTGTGATATCCCACCCCTTTGAAAGGAAACGATTGCAGCACCTCATTTTTTTTTTTTTTCCTCAGGTCAAGATCAGATTTCATTAAGACTTCAATCAAGCTTCCTGTGTGATTTTCTTTACACCATTTCATCATATATTGATTATTTTTTATTCTTTACTCAATCTGTAGAATTAAAATTGCAAGTGAAGTTATTGGAGAAGATATGATACTTAACAGAATTCACATTTCTGTGCAAAGTTACTATATGTGCCAAGATTATTATCAGATATTCAGGATTTGGAATTTGTTCCATTACTGGTATAGATTCAACTCAATGGTGCTTTCCTATTTGCCAAAAATGTGGACATCTGTTTTATCTACTTAACAAGAATTTGGTAAGATTTAAGCAGAGGTTACTTATGAACTTTTAGAAACAAATAACTCTGTTGATTTAAAGCTTCAGAACAGCCTGTGTAGAAACAAAGTCTGGTGAAAGCAAACATAAAAAAAAAAAATCTAATTGTATGCCAGATGCAATGAATGTTGCAACAAATTAGGCAAAATGCACTGCACAATGATCTTAATTTTGTACTTTACCTTATGATCTGTATAATCTAGTACTGTATGTATACAGGCATAATTTTAAAAATGGAATTATTCTAAAATGGGTATAAACAAATATCAGAGAACAATTGCTTTACTTCTTAAAACTGCATATTTAATTTTATTTCAATATTTTTTACTAATACAATGTAGGAAAATATTCAAATTGTATTAAGTGACTTATGACAAATTTTAAAAGTGTAAAGGTGTTGCTGTCATATCACAATGGTTGCTCACAGTCCAATATCAAGTATTTGCAGTCAGAGATATTCCAACTTCAATAAAATCGCAAGATTGCTGGATTTTTCACAGTTAAATAAAAATTTTCTCATCGCGACCATTTTTTTTTTTTCAGTTTTGCCATATGTACCCAGCACTCACTCTGATTCAGAATGGAAAACCTTCAAATATATGCATTAAACTTGTGCTAATATAATCACCTGTAGGTTTAAGGGGAAATACATGTTTTTATAATCACTTGCAGCACATGGGAGAAACAGAAGATTTTTTCATTTTGTGTTTACTTATGTGTTATCCAGAAGTTCAATTTCTAATCAATGTTTCTCTTTTTTTCTCCTTTAGCAAACTTGCAACTCTTGTTATTCTGCTATGTCTATCTGCAAATATTGGTTTGATATTTAACACCTTACTTCCTGACACTTCTTCAGATTCAGCTTAGCCCACCTCCATTAATCAGTAAGTTGTTGCCTATTATTGAGTGTTACCATTGTCGTGTTCAGGCAAGCGTGATCAAACAGACAATCATAATAACAAGAAAAACAAAAACTTCTCAATCCTCAAACACCCACTATTTTCTGTGACAAAGTTGTGAAAAAAAGCTTTATTCAACACATAAATGAATATAGTGAATATACTGTTGAAGAGGTGCTAATGTATCCTCTAACAATAACAAAGGCTTGAATCACAGGAACAGATAAAAGAAATAAAAACAGTAGTCCTTCTGAACAGATTTGTTGGTGGATATTATTGTATACTTGCTTTTCTTTTCTGTACCTACAGCAATGAACTCAGCAAACAGCATTTTAACAAGCAACTTGTCACACACATATTATTTTTTAGCATAACAGAAATATTTTGGGAACTAATGGCCAATAGATTTATTGCACAGGAGACAGAGAAGTGTTTTAGAACCTCATGACAGTGGACTATACTTCTTTTGTTTGCTTGTCTCTGTTCCCATCTTTCCACTTGCCCTTAAGATCCAACCACTTATGATGCTAGCAGACAGTTGCATGGTTCAATTAGTTCCCTTTATAGTTACTAAGTTATGAGCAAGTGTGTATGCATATCTTTATTTGCTTGAATGGGTGAATGGGTGAAGAATTGTTGGAAGACTATTTATGGAAAACAGGGCAAAGATTTCTTTTTCATTTAAAGGCTCTGAAAGACAATTATCTCTTCAATCTACTTTTGAAGCTGTTAGCAACACTTACATTGATTGACACAGTAAATAATTAAGCCATTAGAAAATAAACTTCATTAGTGAATTACTGGACCATTTTCTGTCAGACAGGTTACACATAGAACAGAAAGAAAAATCACTTCATTTTAAAGTTTACTAAAATTCAGTAGTTGTTGAGATCCACTATATCAACTGCATCTACCAAGCATACTATCTACATTTTATCTACAAGCTGTATTTTTGCATTATTCTCCAGAAATGAATTGATTGCATAAAGATAAGTTGAATAGCTCTGCTGGAATATATATATCTGCAAAATGAGAAAAAACCTTCTAATTGTCATGAAAAGGAAAAGATCTCTCATATAGACTTTTCAGTTCTGTGGAAGCTGTCATATAATATCCATGTTTAGTGGTAAACCTTTGAGAATGAAGCAGAATGTGATAGGAAAATATAAAAAGTAGATTCAAGCAGACTTCAATACCATACATTTCTATGCGAATGCAAATATGAAATATTTTAAAATAGTTGTCAACACGAATAGCTTTTTAGAAAAAGCATATATTATTTGAATCATGTGAAGTCAGTATAGTTGTGGAGAATTGTTGTAGAACTGTAAGCAAAATTCTTCTAAAGCCTGCATGAACAGATATACCAATATTCTCTGGATGCACTGTGTAAATTCAGTAAATACAAATTTATTAACAGGGGATTAAATGTCATTCAGTTTGAATGTATGAATACTTTGTGCACTCAGAATGGCAGAAGTAAGTTGAACTTATAATAATACACAAAGTTCCTGTTGAGAATGATCTTCACTATATATTGGAGCCATTCTACTGAATTCCAAAGTTAAAATTTTACTCATTATTATTTTACAGAATGTTTCCAGAATCACAATGGTCATATCTGCTAATGAGTTTCATAGCTGTGTCCCACAAGTGAGTCTACACCAGTATCACAGCATCTATAATCACATCATAGAGAGAGAAAAATGTTCTAAATACGAAGCTTACTGATACATAACTTTATACATGGATATAAGGCTGCTATGAACAACTTTGGAAATAAATGAAACAGTGCTCAACATCTAAAAGAATGAGTTCCCATGTGAGTAATTCTTCTATGAATAATTACTTTGATCTAAGAAATTAGATAGTGAACTTGTAATATTATATGTCAAGAAAGGGTATGACAAAAACAGTCTGTAAAACAGTTACAAAGAGTGTTCATCTAGTTTTAGGTTGCATTATGATTTTAAGAATACTTTTATAAGGAAATTGAAATTTTTAGTGTGGTTGTGTTTTCTCTTGGTAGTACTTACTTTTAAATGCATTTATCCACAGCAAACAATGAAATATGCATTCAAAATTTAATATTCTAGTGTTGCATTAATTGTACTATATTTTTTTTTCCCACGGAAATCAAAACATCCTAAATCTAAAAGCATAGTAAATTAGAATAATAGAATTGTAGAATCATTTGAATTGGAAGGGCCCTTTAAAGGTCATCTAGTCCAACTCCCCTGCAGCGAAGAGGGACATCCACAGCAAAATCAGGTCACTCAGAGCCCCATCCAGCCTGAACTTAAATGGCTTCAGGGATGTTGCATACACCATATCTCTGGGCAACCTGTACCAGTGGTTCACTACATTTATCATAAGAAACTTCTTCTTAAATCAAGTCTAAATCTCCCCTCCTTTAGTTTGAAATAATTTCCCCTTGCTCTGTCATAGCAGACAGTTCTAAAGAGTCTGTCCCTTTCCTAATAGGCCCTCTTTAGGTACTGAAAGGCCACTATCAGGTATCCCTGGAGCTAAACAGGCTTCAGCTAAACAGCCCCAGCGCTCCCAGCCTGTCCTCACAGCAGAGATACTTGGTCCCTTGGACCGTTTTGTGACCCTCCTCTGGATGTGCTCCAACAGGTCTGTGCCTATCCAGGACTGAGAACTCCACATCTGGATACAGATTAGCATGGGTATTCACTACGTAAGTCATGTTCTGCACACTACCAATGTAGCTTTTTTTTTTTTTTTTTTTTTTTTTTTTTTTTTTTTTTTTTTGTCTAGCTTAAAACTAAGATTTCTTCACATTTAAAAGTCTTGGCACCTTAGACAAACATCTTTACACATGATCTGCCTTTCTTTACTTTAGCTCCTCTGTTTATTATACTTTGGTATCAGAAAGGACTGAAAAGTTCCTTTGAATGGATTGGCCCTACCACAAGTGACTTAACGGATAAATGTATCCTACATTTACATTTCTGAATAAAATAGTTTGGCTTACATTCATTCACTGTTTGTTCTCACAGGTATCTGTTATTCTGCATTATGATTTTAAAGAAAAATAGCTTTAGTCTCTTCATCTCTTTAATTTCTTCAGACTCTATCCTCTCTAGTTGTTGGTTTCCCATTCAAATAAAATATTTTAAATGCCATCTTTAATCATGTATTTTCGACACATACTTTTCAAAAGATGCTAATTCTTAGTATATTTGGATACACCTTGATGTATCCTTATGTTTGTTTCCTTAGAGTATATTCCTGATTTTTCCTATTTGCTGTTGAATGTGTTGCTGGTATTACAAAAACAAGCAGACAGAAGTTATAAAAAGCCAGTGTTTTTCTCTGGCAATGTGATTGAATACTATATACTTATAAATTCATTTCCTTTTCTGATAGGTACTGTATTTCAGGTGATGAAAGATTGGTTCACATGATCTCATGAATTTAAAATAATACGCAAAAAAAGTTCTTGATTTTCTTGAATGATCTCCTTTTCTATCATGAACCCTTATACACAGACCAGCATTCAGAATTACTATTTTTTGACAGAGAGAATGCAGAAACAATTTATAAAAAAATATTCTCTTATGTAAGTCTAAAAGCCTACCTGCTTTCAGCTACAAAGGGTAACAACTTACATAAATACATCCAATTTATACAGATTTGATTCTATATTCTGGTAAGGAGATCACAAAAAGGCCTAGTGTTCTGCTAGTACAATATTTTACCTGCTTAGTTGTATCCATGATTTGCACACTCAGATGATCAAAATATGCAAAGAAATTTGTTTTGATAGCCTCTTAAAAATGGAATCTTTAATCTCGTGATCCTTATTCCACTGTTGTGCATTACAGTCTGGCCAGTAACTAATCTCCATTGAGAATATGTGTAAAGTACATATACATTAACATTTTGCCATATGTCCCATGGCTAGCTACCCAGATATGATTTCTGCATATAGATTTCTTCAGGTTTCCCTAATTAGGAAGAGTCATCCATGACCATCTGTCAGCCTCAGTATCCAAGTCCTACAGTTTGATGCAGAACTTGGCAACCTATCAAGTCAAAATTCAGTCAGAACTTACCATTCTAATAAAGCTATTCATTCTCAGGGTAACTTAACAGAATATGCTCTCTCTCTTACAGATTAATGGATAAAGAGATGCCTTGGATTCAGAGCATCTAAGTTTTCCTGAGTGAATTTTTGACAAGGGTCCTCTTTCATCACTTAAGATGTCTTCCAAACAAAGCATGATGGTGACTTGGCCACTACAGTGTTCTTTTTACAGGTGCAAGTAATCTCATAGATAACATTTAGTATAGAGTTGCTTAGGCTAGAATATGCACAGATTTTTTTTTTTTTTTTCTGCAGTTATGTAAGATATTATATTTAAAACAAATGGAATGATTTTTAGGCTGGATAAACTCATTGGAAAATAAATAGCTTGACATGACTTCTTTCTACTGACATTTGAAAAGCTGCAGTTTCTTTTTTTTTCTTTCTTTTTTTTTTTTTTTTTTTTGGATAGATAAATAAGAACTGTTATTTTTTTTTTTCTCTTTATGCCTAGAATAATTAAAGTCTAGAACTATAAAGTGTAAGCATCCCCACTGATATCTTCAGTGAAATTTATGGGAATTTTGCAAGTTTTCTGTTACATTTGCATATCTGTAGTAGTCATGATGACTGGACTGGGGCTGATGACGAAAAAAGCACTCAAAGGTAGATGAGGATACTCTACTTTTGTGTAATGTCCAAGATTTTTACTCTGAATCGGACTTGCATTTGCTTGAAACTCTACTCACATTTTTGAAATATTATTTTCTTATTTGTTTCCCTTGAAATATTTTGTGGGACAAATCCAGTACTGATATAATTAAATATACCTGAAAATTTCTGTGATGCTTCTGTTTACCATATCTGAGAATTTGCTTCTGTTTCCAGTGAATTGCCTAAAAATTTCTCCAGTCCAATAAATGCAGTGAAGATGCAACCACATCCTCCAATTGCTCACTCTGGCACAAGACAACACCTGTCCAGCTGCTTCAGCCCAGCCCAGTGCCCAGAGATGTGGGGTATCTGATCAGACTGGGGGATGTAAGTCCCTCTGGGCATGTGAGCATAGACCCTTCCACACATCTGATTCACCAGATCAGACCAAAGAATATTGCTACTCACCAGAGAGTCTATCTTAAAGTTTGCTAGCAAATACACAAGCACGCTCCACGCACATATCAGGATGGGGAAGATACAGACTCTCAGGCCCCACAACAGACAGCATGAGGCTTAAGGGCTGTGGCCCATGTCCCCATTCAAGCCACCTGCAGGGAATTCTGCATTCACTTTACTCATCCTAGTTCCCTGTAGCAACTCTTTTGGGAACACATACCACCCCCAGTGTCTGGAAGTAGAGGACTTTCCACTCCCTCTAGTATCTCCTGCTAGGGCATCACTGGTGCCACAGCTGGGATTGTCTACTGCCCTGATATGACTCCAGGAGCCAGCAACCACGCCACTCACACCTGTCCTACAGTAGCAGGCTCTCTGGACATAGAGTCTGTAGGACCCTTCCTATTTCCAGAGAGTTATGGTCACTTCAACTGCAGGTACTAAAAGTTCTATTTGCTCCAGTAGCTGGCACCACAATCCATAGGTCTACACTCTCGGCCTGTCTCTAGTAGCTGGCAGTGGTTCCACTCACATACACAAAGAGGGCCCAGTAGTGATTGGCAATAAGATTCTATGCTCAATCCAGCAGCTGGCACTACAACCCATGGAGGCCTGCTCCCAAGGCCTGACTCCAAGAGCTGGCAACTATCTTCATTCACACACACAGAGGTCTTGCCAGGAGCTGGCATGTAGTTCTTGCAGCACACATGCACATGGGATTGAGAGTGTGAATGAATAGAGAGTTCAGAAAAGACGTAATGAGAAAATTAAGAAGACATGACAGACAGCTGTGATTAGGTGCAGGACTTGGCCAGCCAAACGTACAGACTGGCCTCATTGTATACACAATCAGCCCTATTATACTTTTTTCTACCTACTCCCCCTCTTTGTTCCTCATTCTCCCCAAGCCCTGTTTTACAATATTATCAATTGCAAGGTCCAGGTTGATCTTCCTGGAAGTTGTACCTGTAGTTTGATAGCTAATCAACTAGTGTGACTGTGTTTTTTATTTTGTTTCCACTGTCTTCATTTTCACTTTGCCAAGCATTTTGCTTATTATCCCCCCTTCTTTTCTTCCCATTATCCCCATCCAGAAATCCTCAGACAACCTTTCTTGAAACAACATTCTCATGTTCCATCTTTGTCAATTAGCACAACAGACCAGGTTATTTCTGGTGATTTTCTCTCAGCTGAGAAGGTCTCAATCAGATAACTTCGTCAGAATAAAGACTCCTACATTCTCACATGCACTCCTTAATTAGTGTGACAAAGGAGACTTGTTTCCCATCCTTGAAACATAGAATCATAGAATGGTTTATGTTGGAACGACCTTAAAGGTCTATCCACCTGACATGGACAAAATTGCCAATCACTAGATCAGGCTGACTAGGGCCCCATCTATCTTGGCCTTAAACACCTCCAGGTATGGAGAATACACAACTTCTCTGGGCAATCTGTTCCAGTGCCTCACCACTCTCTGAGTAAATATTTCTTCCTAACATCTAAACTGAATTTTTCCTCTTTTAGTTTAAAGACACTTTCCCTTGTCTTATCACAATTAGACCATGTAAAAATGTGTTCCCCCTCTTATAAGCTCCCTTCAAATACTGGAAAACCACAATGAGGTCCCCCCAGAGACTTTTCTTCTCCAAGATAAATAAGCTTGACTCCCTCAACCTTTATTCCTAGGAGAGGTGTTAATCATGGGAAAAGCTTTTCCATATTGTGAGAAGAGCCTTTTGCATAACTTGAGAGACATAAACTGAAGGACAGAGACTTGCATATATGTAAGCTCAAGAACAGAATGAGGAGGCCACAAACTTGTTGCCAAGTGTAGATAAAGTCAAATAGATGTTCTGTTGTTGAAGATAAGATGGCAAAACAGATGCCTCAGCTCAACATAACATCAGTGGGAGCCGGTTCCAGGCCTGGACTAAATACTCTGGATGGGGCATTACAATGGCAAACTAGAGGAAGACAGTCTCTTACTTCACCCTGCTGGCCATTCCAATTCTGATGTAGCTCAGAATGCAGTTCGCCTTTCCAGGTCACAGGCACACACTGCTGGCACATATCTAGCTTTTCATCCACCAAGACACCCAAGTCCTTCTCAGAAGAGCTAATATCAAGAAGTTCTTTTCCCAGTCTGTATACATCTCTGGGATTGCCTTGACCCAAGCACGACACATTACCCTTGGTCTTGTTGACCCTCCTTAGGATCACATGGGCCCACTTTTCAAGCCTGTCCAGGTCCCTCTGGATGGCATTCCTTCCTTCTGTCATATCAACTGCATCCAGCTCGGTATCATCAGCAAACTTGCTGAGGGTACACTTGATCCCACTGTCTATGCCACTGATAAACATGTTGAAGGGCACAAGTCCCAAGATGGACCACAGGGGGGCATCACTTGTAACTGGTCTCCACCTGGATATAGAGCCATTAACAATCACCTTCTGTCTATGACCATCCAACCAATTCTTTATCCAATCAATACTCCAGATCTCCAATCCATATCTCTTCAACTGAGAGATAAGGATGTGATGTGGGATCATGTCAAAGGCCTTGCACAAGTACAGGTAGATGGCATCAGTCACCCTTCCTTTGTCCACCAAAGCCTTTCATCTATCATAGAAGGGCACAGGATTGGTCAGGCACATTCTGCCCTTGGTGAAGCTATGCTGACTGTCTTGGATCATCACCTCATCTTCCTTGTGCCTTAATATGGCTTTCAGTATGATCTGCTCCATGATCTTTGCAGGCACAGATGTGAGGCTCACCAGCCTCTAGTTCCCAGGTATCTCTTTCTCCTTTTCTTAAAAATGGAAGTGATGTTTTCATTTCCAGTCACCAGCGATTTTACCTAACAGCCATGACTTTTCAAATACGATGGAGAACATCATGGCAACCACATCAGCCAGCTCCTTCAAGACCCTATGATGCATGTCATTGTGTCCTATAGTGGTACAATGTATAGTAGCAGTGTGCCCTTTAGGCCAAGAAGAACAATGGTATCTTGGGGGTACATTAAAAAGAGCATGGCCAGAAGTCTGAGGAAGGTTATCCTCCCCCCCTACTCTGCCCTGGTGAGGCCACATTTAGACTAATGTGTCCAGTTCTGGGCTCTCCAGTTCAAAAAACACAGTTATCTCTTGGAAGAAGTCCAGTAGAGAGCCACAAAGATGATAAACGTCCTGAAGCATCTTCCATATGAGGAAAGGCTGAGTAACCTAAGTCTGTTCAGCCTGAGGAAAAGAAGACTGAGAGGGAATCTGATAAATATTTATAAATATCTAAATGGAAGTGGGAGGCAAATGTATGAAGTCGGGCAACAGGGCAAGGAGTAATGGCCTAAAACTCGAACATAGGGAATTCCATACTAACATACAAAATAACTTTATGGTAAGGGTGATGGAGCACTGGACAGATTGCCCAGAGAAGTTGTGAAGTTGTCTTCTATGGAGATACTCAAGACCCAGCTGAACACCTTCCTGTGCAACCTTTGTGGGGTACCTACTTTAGCAAGGGGGTTGGATTTGATGATCTCTTGTGGTCCCTTCCAACCCCTGCAATTATGTGCTTCTGTAATTTCGTGACTTGTATACATTCACACTCATTAGGTGGTCTTGAACTTGCTCTGCTCTTACACTTGGATGCATTTTGCTTCGCTGAGCCTTGCCTAGAAGTTCACTGATACTCAGCCTTCTTCATGTTTGAGAAAGCCGGTTCTCCCTTCTGATTTATCAGAGGGTGTCACCTTCTGCCTTTTTTACTACACTGCATTGCATTGGAAAAGGTTTTTGACCAGATATTCTTGAACAAGGAGGTAATAGAATCATAGAATCTTAGAATGCTTTGAGTTGGAAGGGCCTCTAAGATCAACTTGTTACAACACTTGCTATAGGCAGGAACACTTCTCATTAGGCTAGGTTGCTCCAAGCCCCATCTAGCCTGACCTTGAATTGCTTCCAGGGAGGGGGCATCCACAGCCTTGCTGGGTAGCATGTTCTAGTGTCTCACCACCCTCACAGTAAAGAATTCCCTCCTAATATCTAGTCTAGAACTACCTCTTCCAGTTTAAAATAATTTCTCTCATTCCGTTGCTACATGCCCTTATATAAAGTCCCTCTCCAGCTTTCTTGTAGGCCCCCTCAGGTACCAGCAGGCTTCTATAAGGTCTTCCTGGAGTCTTCTATTCTACAGGCTAAAGTGCCCTAGCTCTCTCAGCATGTGCTCATAGGGAAGATGCTCTAGCCATCTGCTCATTTTATCTCCCCTCTGGAGTGGCTTCTACAGCTCCATGTCCTTCTTGTGTTGGGGGCTCCAGAACTGGACACGTTCCTCCAGGTGGGGTCTCATGAGAAGAGTAGAGGGGTAGAATCACCTCCCTTGATTTGCTCACCATGATTCTCTTGATGCAGCCCAGGATCTGATTGGCCTTCCAGGGTGCAAGTTCATATTGTCAGATCATATTGAGTTTTTCATCAGTAGACACCCCCAAATCCTTCTCCTCAGGGCTGTTCTCAAGCCATTCTCTGCCCAGTTTGTATTTGTGCTTGGGATTGCCCCAGCCCAGATACAGGACCTTGCATTTGGCCTAGTTGAAGTTTAAGAGGTTGGCATAGGTCCATTTCTCAAGGCAGTCCAGGTCTCCCTGGATGTCCTCCCTTCCCTCTAGCATGTCAGCTGCAGCACTCAGCTTTTTGTAGTCTGCAAAGTAGATGAGGGTTCACTCAAACCCACTGTCTATGTTGCCAACAACGATGTTAAATAACACTGGTCCTAGCACCAGTCCTTGAGAAATGTCACTCATTACCAGTGTCCACTTGGACATTGAGCCACCGATCACAACTCCCTGAGTGTGATCATTCAGCCATTTCTAGTGAGTAGTCCAACCATCAAATCCATTTTTCTCCAATTAGGTGACCAGGTTGTCCTGTGGGACAGTGTCAAATGTTTTGCACAAATCCAGGTAGATGATGCCAGTTGTTCTTCATTTATACTGATGCTATAACTCCATCATAAAAGGCCACAAAGATTTTCCAGACATGACTTGTCCCTGATCTCCTTCTACATACCTTTACACCATTAATAAATAAATAAACAAATAAATAAATAAAAAGAATACTCATGAGGCTAAACAACAAAAACACTTCTTTATTCTGTGGGTGATTGAGCCCTGGCACAGGTTGCCTAGAAATGTTGTGGAGTCTTCCTCCCTGGAAATCTCCAAAAGACATCTGTACATGGTCCTGGGTAACCTGCTCTTGGTTCCTCTGCTTGAGCAAGAAAGGTTCGACCAGATGACCTCCAGTGGTCTCTTTAAAAATCAACCATTCTGTGATACTGAGATTCTGTTATTTCATCCATTTAAATTGTTATTTCAACTTCCCATGTTATCCTAAAAGTATCAGATCAATGTCCTCACAGAACAAGGGAAGTAACATCAATTTTAAAGAAGGAATATAAAAATCTTTAAATGGTGTCATTTATACTGAAACACAGCAACTTAAAACACTGAAAATTGAAAAGGAATTATTAGGCTGAGAGGGAACATGATCAAATTATGCTCCAAATAATTGACTTCAGTGGCCACGTCTTCAGATTATAAGGTATGTTTTCACATTTCACTTGAAAAATACTTCTAATTTTCAAGGGATTCGCTTTTGTTAGCCTTATGATTAAAATGTATCAAGTCAAAATTGCAGTGTGAAATGTAATAACCACTGAAATCCAGCATATTTCCTAATTATGAACAAATGAAGGAAGCCTAACTGCTTTTATATCGGTGAAACTGGTATTTGGTTTGATACTGTCTGCTTTTCCTTAGCTGATACTCTGTTTTTTCATTAAAAATATGAGAGAGTCAACGGCAGACCTTAAATTAAGAGCCTGAAGAGAGCAGTTTATATTGAATTGAGGCAAACAGCACAGATGCTTACAGTTAGTGCCTACTGTTGACAGTGCTCATCTCAAAACAACATACCACAATTACCAGAGGTTATCTTGCACACAAAGTGGGAAATAAGGGATCCAGCAAGAAATATTTCACAAAAACATTAACTGCTCAGAGGCTGCAAGCTGAGAACTTCTTATGGTTATAGACTTTATAGACAATTTGACCTTGCCTCTAGGTCCCAAAATTTTCATATTTCACATGTGCTATTCTCTCATCCTAACAACTGGCTTCTGTAGTGCTCGCTGTTCAGCTGCTCTGCCCGCATGTCTTTTTGCAGTACATTTTTATTAAAATATGTGATTATACAGCACTTGCTGGTAAACAAGTTGAGCATTTTATTCACAGATGGTTCTTTCTTACTGCCAGAATTTATCATTACACTAAAGATTTCACAGTTTTTCATTTTGCTGTTAATTTACCAAGAAAAAAAAATATTGAGAGGTGATATATTTTAGTTAATAGCATTCACCAGACTAGATACCAAATTCATACAATTTTTCACTAACACATTTTTTGGTGTGAGAGCAGGGAAAGGGAAGGAGGTTAGTGGAGAGAACTATTAGTAGTCCTAGATATTTGAGACAAAACTGAGAACAGTTAAATTTGGAATGGTTGTATCTGGGAACCTGAGTAATGGTCTATTTCCTGATACTAATAATTCCTTTTCTCCTGTTTGATTTTAATTTTATGGAAGCAAACATCTTTTAAATGTCTGGTTTCAGGTCTAGCATTTGCCACTTCTGATTATACAGACCTAATTATGCAGATAAATTAGCACACCCCTTTTGAACTGATATATCATTTTCCCATTTCCTAACCTGTGAAGGAAGTGGACAGAATTACTTGCCAACATTTGAGTTAGATTTGTATTCCATTGAGTAGGGCCAGATTTTTGAGAACATTTATGCACTCAGCTTCTGTGATAGCAGGGGGTATTAGATGCCTTTTTATCAGCGTGCTTCAAAATTAAAATGAAGAATTAAGTAAAAATCTCAAAAGATATGAAAGACAGTTATTGGAACCATTGGATCTCTAAGGTATAATTGTGACACATGCCACATGTCACCTTCAGTGACTATGTTCCACCAGCACTGAAAATTAAGAGAATGGGAAGATCGCAATATTTCAGCCAGAAGAATACAGAGAGTCTTGAGCAATAATGAACATATACTCTAATTTTATCCAGTCCGAGAAATATTTTGTACATTGCTTATGTGGGAAGATAAACAGTCTATATATCACATTTTGTAGTTTTATTGTGCTATTATATTAGATTAGACACTACCAAAGTCCTCAGAGGAGATGTATTTGTAAGGAAACAAAACAGTAGAATCTATATTAAAATCATTCCTCAAAGAAGATTGAAGGGGGAAAAATGTTCAAGACTTATAAAAACTTCTAGACTATTTTCAAAGCTGATTGTCCTTAATAAGTCATATCTACTTAATATGCAAAGAGAGACGTGTTTTATACCTGAAGTAATATTAGAAGCGTAATACAAGGAAATTTGACCCAGTCCTGTGAATAAAGAATACTATGGATAACTACTATAAATTCCAAGGCCAAGAGGGACACTATGAAGTCCCCTCTCTACACACACAAACTAGATAATATATCCCAAAAGCTAAAATTTAATATATTTAGAAAAGAATATCCAAATTCATGTTAAGAAAATAGAAATGAAAAACAAAATTCTCCTTCTTCAAGTGAAGTATTCCAGCTGTATAAACATAGCTTATAAGTAGAATCAGAGAATCATGGAATAGTCTGATTTGGAAGGGACCTTAAAGATCATTTAATTTCAATCCTCTGCTCTGGGTAGGGATAACTTCCACGAGATCAGGTTTCCCAAGGCCCCATCCAACCTGGTCTTGAATATCTCCAGGGATGGAGCATCAAAAACTACTCTGGGTAACCTGTTTCAGTGCCTCACAACCTGAATTTGAAGACTTTCTTCCCAGTGTCTAATCTAAATTTACTCTATTTTAGTTTTAAACCTTTGCTTCTTTTTCTATCTCTATACTCCTTGATGAAGAGTTTCCCCTCATCTTTCCCTTAAGAAAAGGAAAACATTAAACATTGGAAGGTTTCTGTAAAGTCTGCCCAGAGCTTTCTCCCTCTCTTTGTTGTTGTTGTTTTTTTTGGTTAGGTTTTTTTTTTTTTTTTTTTTTGCTTGTTTGTTTTTTGTTTTTAGTCTAAATAACCCAAATTTTCTCAGCCTTGTCTTTCACAGAACAGGTGCTTCAGACCTATGGACATACTTATGGTCCACTTCTGGAATCACTCCAATAGGTTGATGTAATTTTCATGTTGGAGATCCAGACCTAAATGCAGTACTCCAGGTGAGGTCTAATGAGAGCAGAGGTAGAGAACCACCACCTTCAACTGACTAACTACACTTCTTCTTATGCAGCCAGGTTACAGTTTTCTGGGCTGCAAGCACACATTTCTGGTTCATGTTGAGCTCTTCATTCACAGGCACTCCCAAGTCCTTCTGTTGTTTATCCACTCATTGCCCTGGCTATACTCATGTTCAGGATTGCTGCAACTCACATGCAGGACCTTGTCTTTAGCCTTGCTGAACTTCATGTTGTTCACAAAATCTCACTTCCCAAGCCTGTGCAAGACATTCCTTCTTTTGAGCATGTCAAGAGCACCATTTATCTTGGTGTAATCCAAAAAATTGCTGAAGGTGCACTCAGTCCCACTGCCCATGCCACTAACAAAGATGCTAAGTAATATCAGTCCCAATACAGACCTTTGAGAAGCCACTCAAAATCAACTTATTCCTGAACATCAAGCCATTTACCGCAACTCTTTGAGTGTGACCATTCATTCAATTCCTTAACTGCTGAGTGGTCCGTCTGTCAAATCCATGTCTCTCCAATTTGGAGCCAAGTATGTCATGTGAGCTAGTATCATATGCTTTGCACTAGGCCAGGTAGGTAGTATGAGTTGCTCTTCTCTTGTTCACCAATGCTGTAACCCCACTGTAGAAGACCACCAAATTTGTCAGTCGCGATTTGCCCTTAGTGAACCTATGCTGGCTGTCAGTCACCTTGTTCTTTTTCACGTTTTAGTATAATTTCCATGGGGATCTGCTCTATGACTTTCTAGGCACAGAGATGAGACTGACTGGCCTGCTGTTCCCCAGGTCTTCCTTTCTTACTTTTTTTTTAAATCTTTTTCAGTCACTAGAACTTCACTGGACTGCCGACAACTTCTCAAATAGCAATTTCATCCATCAGTTCCCTCAAAACCATCAGTTAATCTCATGAGGTCCCATGGACTTATGCACATTCAGGTTCTTTAGATGTTCCTGAATCTGATCTTCTCCTACAGTGAGCAACTCCCCCCAGTCTCTGCATTTGCCTTCTGAAACTTGGGCAGCGTAGCCACTTGCCAGTGAACATTAAAGCAAAAAGTTTTTGAGTATCCCTGTCTTCTCCATGTCCCAGGTAACCAGGTCTCAGGTAAAAAGCTCTCACATTTCCTTCCAAAGAGGGTTCACTATACCCTAGTCTTCATTTCATATATTATATGCTTGTAGAAGTTCTTGTTACCTTGACATCTTTGGGTAGATTTAATTCTACCTAGCCTTTAGCTTTCCTAACCTAATCTGTGACTACTTAGATAATGTCTTTGTATTCCTTCCAGTTTATCTATCCTTGCATCCATCTTCTAGAGGCTTCCTTTTAGTGTTTATCCAGGAAGTCCTTGATCATCTATTTAGACGTTCGGGTATTTTTGCCTAATTTACTCCTTGTTGGGATGCATCACTCCTGAGCTTGGAGAACATGATCCTTGAATATGGTCTTTTCCCCAAAATATTCAGAAAATGACTTGAACTATTTTTCAGTACACACAATAACTATGGCTGCTCCAAAAGTAATGCTTCCCCTGTTATTATGTTGGCCCATGACATCAGAAGCAGATGTTGGTGCTATGGCTGTAGGGGTTAAATGTTCCTGCCAAGATGCCATTAAATGTAGTTGCCATGAGACAGACAGGAGCAGAGGGGAAGTCTGACAAAACGTTGTCTGACACGGAAGTGTGTATGAAACAAATGTGTGTAACTGAATTTCTCCACACAGAAAAATTTGCACCCACTGACATTAATTGATGCTTGCTGAATGTTTATGGAGACCAAACAGAGGATGTCAGCTCTGTGAGGTGGCGGGTGGTGCATTCCAGAAGGGGTGACAGTGACATGAAAAGCAAGCCACATTCTAGCTGGCCATGCAAAGCTGTCACATCATGAAATGAAGAGTATCTTGATTATCTGTGTGAAGTAGTAGATTATGACCAGAGAACAGTGTACAGAGCTGATTAACAATGCATTAGAAATTATGGTAGAAACACTGAAGTATCTCGATGTTTGCACTAGGTGGATCCCACAGATGCTCACACAGGAACAAAACAAACACTGTATGTAAGTTTGTCAGCAAATGCTGAATTAATATGAGGTAGAAGGTGGCAGTTTCCTAGACTGCATCATTGCCAGTGACAAGACGTGGTGTCAACGTAACAGGCCAGAGTCAACACAGCAATCCATTTATCAGCAGTGTGTGAATTCCCCATTGAAGAATGACACAACCCTCAATGGGTAAAGTGATGAGCTTTGTCTTTTGTGGTAGGAAAGGGGTGATTCTTCTGAATTTTCTGGAACCTGGACAAATGTCACAGAGTTATCTAGATCAATCTATGTCTGTGAAAGGGGGGCAGTAGATCTGTGGGCCCCCTGGCCCCAAAAATGGGAAGAGAAGAAGGGAAGGGTAGGGAGATGGAAGTTGGGCTCGAAAACAGAACAGTGGCAACGATCTAAGTAGAAAAACTTAATTTTACTAATTGTGATATCAGAATGCAAGATAACACAATATAATACAATCTAATTGAAATTGAGACTAATAAATCAAATAAAATAAGAGAGTTTCTGAAACTGAAAGGCCTACTTTAAACTGAAGATGCATGACTTGGAAGCACACCCACACCCACTGCCAGGCAGCGAGCGAGAGAGAGCTGAAGTCTGAAAGCGAGATCCTGTGACTTCCTCCCGTGCCTTATCTTGCTCTCTGACTGTGAAGTCCCTGGGATATGTAGTTCTTCTTATCTTCTGAAAGCCAGGTATCTGAAAAGTTGTTAGTCCACAAAACTGGAGTATTAACTCTTTAATTACCTATGCTTTACATAATGTTATAATGTGGAAATTTAAAATTACAAAACCATGACAACATACCATCAATTCTGATCTGTACATTGTGCTGCTGACTAAGCTGAAAGATTGAATTTCCGGAGTCAGGTCAGAGAAAAAGACAATCTTTCTCTTGAAGCATGATAATGCCAGGTTCTATATCAGTTTGAAGACTGTGGAGCACATTGCCAGTCTTGGCTAGGCTGTCCTACCACACTTGCTGTATAGTCCAGATTTGGTATCTTCTGTCTTCTGTCTGTTTGGGCCAATAAAAGATGGACTACACGGACAACATTTTTCTAGTAACATCATCACCATAGCATCTGTGAAACAGTAGTTAAGCTCCACTGGTTCACATTTTTAAGACTGTGGCATGCATGTTATTGATCATTGTTGACAAAAAATGCACACCTAATGGTGGTAACTATGTTGACAAATAGTATTTTGTAGCTGAAAATTTGCACTACCAAATAGTATTGCATCTATTGCAGTTTCTATGGAAGTAAATATGAAGTATAACTTTCAGAGCAACCTACACAGATTAAAAGAAAAGTTTTGTAGAAAAGTAAGTATTGGTGATTTGTCATGTTAAGAACCTAATGACTTCCTGATAAGTTACTTTGAAGAATTTGTATTATTTTATTTACTAAAATTTATGTGGACTCTTAAAAAAAAAATAAAAGAATAATTAAAATATGCACTGCTTAGAAATTGAAAATATTTTTATTGTAAGGAGGAATTTTTTTTTCTTTTTTTTGCTCAATTAGTAACCTTTGCTCAATTAGTAACTATGACATAGGAAACATTTATTATAAATGACCTTTTTAAGCAATCCTTAATGCTGAAAAATGCAAATGTTTTTAAGAAAGATTACTCTTGTTACTCTTGTTAGGAAGTCTGTATTATGGGATGGAAGGTTTTTGTTTATTTTTACTATAGTTCAATTTTAAGGTGCATGGTCATTCAACCTGTGCAGTAGGACTGTTTTCACAAACTTCAGGCATTCATTTATTCATGTCCCCCCTGGACACAGAAGTTAACAAGTCTTGCTTATTTTGATGCATCTAATAAGAACTGATTTGATGATAGCATAGTTTATTGTGGCCCAAGTGAAACTAAGTCATTAGGTAGACAGTTTGTGATGAGTAAAAATAACACCTCAGCAATACCATCTGGATTCTCATAATTAAATATAACCTTCAACCAATTTATTTTTTCCAACATCAAGCTGTCCTGTAATTCTTTGGTAGCTATCTTACAGTACTTAATTAATCATTTGTTCAATATTTTTAACCTACTTCTCAATGTTAATAACCTTGCAATTTATGTCTTCCCTTATTTTAACATTTTTGTTCTAGCTATTTTGAAATTTCAATCTAAAATCAACTACTTTATTTTGAATATCAGGTAACCCAAATGCTTTCCAGTAAAAACTACAGGATAAATATCATAGGGGAAGGGAAATAAAGATTGAAAGCATTAGAATAAAAATGATTATGAAACTGATAACATTTTCTCAGATATATTTTCATCATAATTTCTAAATATCCATAGCGGATGAGGCCAAAGATTTATGTTGTTCATATCTGTCTCTAAAGATTACTAACAAACTCATGTAAAATGTAAAGGACAACCCATTTCTTGAGTTCAACAGTCTGCAGCTCAGAAATGTCATGAGCCACATAAATTGTCTTTGGATTTTCCTTTCGTTAATCTGTCCAGTTATTTTCACCATACTCAATATTCTGCAGCAGAGAATCATGGTTTAATAGGATGCTAAACTTGTTTGTCTTCATTTATTTAGTCATTCCCCACATGGAAGATGTTCAAAATCTTCAGTGGTCTTTGATACCTTACTGATATTTTTCTATTTCAACTGTATATTTTTCAATATATTAGGATCAGAGCTGCACATTATTCAAGATGCAGGCACAAGAAGGATTTATGAAGTGATACAACTGTAGTCAAGGGTTTGGATTAGAGTTTTCTGTCTTTTTCTGTTTAGAGAGAAAGGTTGTTATTCACTCCTATAAGCTTTTTCCATGCAATTAACTAAAATAACTCCAACATCTTATTCCTTGGTAGTCATCTTAAAATTCATGACTATAAATGTGAAATTAGGATTTTTCTTGATTTAGCACTTGTCTATATCAGTTTCATTGCTTTATCATTCATCTTTGTGCAGTTTTCCATAGTTATCTCTCTTCTTCATTGCTCCAAGTAACTTACTGATATAAGCAAACTTGAACATCCTTTTTGGACATGGAAAGCATTGCATTTCTTGATTCAGGGACACAGCTCTTAATAATAAGACTTACATGCTTAGCTTCTTCAAGGACATAACCATGTGAAATGAGAATAGGTTATATCAACCTGGGCCATCTTTACCTGTATGTTCAGTGACTGTCTCAAAGAGTTCTAACAAAATGCTAAGATATTATTTCCCTATAGAAAACTTTTGTTCATTTTTCCTCAACCTATTGCATTTATCCACATATCTACTGATGATATCTTTTATTATATGTTCTACTTATTCATCAGGTATAGCTCTCCAAAGTCCAGATCTCTTGAGGAATAAATGCATAACAGTCTTAATCTTTTCTTTTTCTTTTTTTTTTTTTTCCTCCCTTTTTCTTACTAAGCATTTCTAGAGGAGCTAGAACACAATCTACAATCTCAAGCATCTACTACTTTAGTTAAAACTCTCCAACTACCCTGTGCTGACATAATAGTAGCATAGGACATAGAGTATGAACTATGTAGAATTAGACCAAGGAGCACTAGACATAGTCATGCTAGACATAGAAGCATTCTACAAATAGTATAAGTCTTCAGTTACCTACATTCTGGATAACTGCATAGAAAAATAAGCAAATGGCAAACTAAGAAAACAAACATATAGCAGCAGCTGCTTCCTCCTCTATGTACATTTGGAAAGATAGTAAGTGAAGAGAAACAGTTATCCGAAGAGGAACAGGTATCTGAAAGAGCAGCTACTCTCTCTAAGACAAACTTTCACAGAATAACAGAATGCTTTAGGTTGGAAGGGACATCTCCGAACTTTCTTTTAACCAGGCTGAACAGTCCCAAGTCTTTCAGCCTATCTGCACAGAAGAGATGATTCAGTTCCTTGCTCATCTTGGCAGGTCTCCATCGAACTATTTCTAGCATGTCCATATCTCTATTGTACTGAGTGGTGAAGAACAGGACATGCCACTCCATGTGCAGCCTCGCTTGGGCTAAGTAGAGCAGAAGGATCACACCTGATGGCATTACTTTGCCTAATGCAGACCAGGCATTAGTTTTTTAGCAGCAAAAGCACATTGCTGGCTCATGGTCATGTCACTGTCAACTAGGAACCCCAGCTCCTTTTCTGCAGGGCTGCTTTCCAGATGGGTGATTCCCAGCATTTCCTGTTGCCTAGGTTGTTTGCCACCTAGGTGCATGACTTTGTAATTTTCCATGTTGAACTTCATAAGCTTAACTATTTAAATATGAGGGCTGTTTCAATAGATGGGTTCTGTTGTATTTTTCAGATTTCATTTTTTTTTAAAAAGCAAGAACTTAATTTTGAGGTTGTTTTTGAAGAACTGACAGATATTTGTCAAATTCAGTCATAAGAGACAGGCATTCTTCCTGCTAATTTTGACTACAGATGCCCATGTATGAGTCTTGTTATTGTTATGGTGAATTTAAATAAAAAATAAAAAGAACTGCAGAAATTTCAAGCTAAAGGAAGAGTAAGCATGATTTACCCATGCTGATTATGGAGCTGGGAAGTGTCTTTGTCTTTGCAATACTTATGTCACAACTGTCATTCTCAAACCTGGAACCAGGTTACAATATTCAGGAAGGAACAGGTTTTTTTTTTTTTTTTTTCTTCTCAGAAATAGTTTGTCAATATTCGGTTAAACATTTCACACTGATCATATGCTATGCTTTAGTGACAATTTACAAGAGTGAAGAGATAGAAAAAAAAATCCCATTTTCATAGCAAAGAGTATTATCTGTGCAGGATATAAATGTGCCAATGAGTTGAAAAGATTCCAAGTTTGAATTGTTTTTTTAACAAGTTTGCCCTTTGGGATGCATTTATTCTGTTTGAATTGAGAACCACTATATCTTAATTTGTTCTATTGCACTGAGAAAATATTAGGCTTTGCTGCTGGAATATTGTGTACCATTATACTGTGTTTATCCAAAGTAATTTTGCAGTACTTTATTACCTGTGGAACCAGGGATGCTTCATTTGAAAAGATTCCTGCTTTAACCACTACAAACCTGGACTTTGAACAGGTTTGACTGGTGGGAGATTCTCAACAAGCTATATGTAACTGTTCTGTTATGAAACCCAGTTTGAAAAGAAAAGTTAAAAGTGTTGACATTGTATAAGGTCTACATAAATTATATTGAATAAAATATGGCCTATGAGTATGAAAAGAGTTCATCCGTGCAATCTGCAGGTGTACAGTACAATTTGAAAATTCCCAGAGGTGGCATATGTTTATTTATTTACTGTAAATAATTTCCAGCTAGATTAATATATTGAAATCTTAAAAGTATTTCCTGCTCCCATACTGTGCATGTGTTTAAATATCCCTGTATGATCACTCCTTTGAAGTGTTTAGAGCAATAATAAAAATGAGAAAAATTAGCAAACACAATATGGAAGCATTCTCAGGCTTGCTTTCTCATACTAGTAAGCAGAGGAAGAAGAAAAAAAAATAAAGGAGGTTTTACGTGAACCTTACTGCACCTCCTATTTATTATTTTTGTGGGCACCACTTTATTTTGACCTGATGAGAATCCAGCACTTGTTCCTGCTCTGGGATATGGTTCTTGGAAAGAGTTTCCTAGAAACAATCCAGCAGGTGGGCATGAAGATGACAAAGGATTGGGAGCAACTTTCTTATGAGGAAAGGCTGGGCAACCTGGGTTTGTTCAGCCTTGGGAAAAGAAGACTGAGAGGGGATCTGATCAACGTGTATAAATATCTAAGGTGTGGGAGGCAAAGGAATGAGGCCAGACTATTTTCAGCAGTGTGTGGCAGTAGGACAAGGCAAAATGGCAACAAAATGAAGGATAGGAAGTTCCACACAGATGTGCATCAGATCTTTGCAGTAAGGGTGATGGAGCACTGGAACAGGCTGCCCAGAGATGTGGAATCTCCTTCTCTGGCGACATTCAAGACCACTTGGATGCCTAACTGTGCAACCTGCTGTAGAGGGTACCCAGAAATTGGGTAAATAATAACAAGATGAAGAAGAGATCACAGAATGAAAACAATCATGTGAAAGGATTCATGAGTTTTTGAGAGTGAATACAATGCAATATTTATTCTATTTTAGCATACTTAATGGCTTTTGTCTCCTGTATTTTTGTTGTCTTGAGACAACTAATTTTTATAATAACAGTCTCAGGATTCCATACTTCTAATGTCTATCAAAATATTTACTTTTCTTTTTCTTTTTCTTTTTCTTTTCCTTTTTCTTTTCTTTTTCTTTTTCTTTTTCTTTTTCTTTTTCTTTTTCTTTTTCTTTTTCTTTTTCTTTTTCTTTTTCTTTTTCTTTTTCTTTTTCTTTTTCTTTTTCTTTTTCTTTTTCTTTTTCTTTTTCTTTTTCTTTTTCTTTTTCTTTTTCTTTTTCTTTTTCTTTTTCTTTTTCTTTTTCTTTTCCTTTTCCTTTTCCTTTTTCTTTTTCTTTTCCTTTTCCTTTTCCTTTTTCTTTTCCTTTTTCTTTTCCTTTTCCTTTTCCTTTTCCTTTTCTTTTCTTTTCCTTTTCTTTTTCTTTTTCTTTTTCTTTTTCTTTTTCTTTTTCTTTTTCTTTTTCTTTTTCTTTTTCTTTTTCTTTTTCTTTTCTTTTTCTTTTTCTTTTTCTTTTTCTTTGTTCCTAATTAATTAGTCTAAAATGTATTTGTGGTTTTTTTTCATAGATTTTATTTTAAAACTCACTTTTTAATGGGAAAAAAAGAAAAACCGCACTTTATTCTTCTTCAGACAATAACAATATTTTTATTCTTTGAAATACTTTTTTAAAAATAGTATTTTCTATCTTGTACTTGTTTATAAAAATCATAAATTGTTTCTGAAATAAACTATATTGGAAAATGATCTATTTAAATTATCAATGATTTTTTAATGTAGATTATTATGGGTTGCCACTACTTTTTCCTGCTTAAATTTGTTTTCATGGGTATTTCTGTTGTTGCTTTTGTAGATACTGCAAATTCTAATTATCTACATTATTTTAGGTACCATTGGTCATGAAAAGAAAAGCTTATTGAACATTGTGTTACATATGAGTATTTACTTTAAATGTGTAAACTGTGTTTTATCCATGTCTTTTTTTACAAGTCTCATTCAACAGCATTTAAGAGTACTGCAATTTCCAAAATTTGATAAGTTTCCTGTGCCTATTTGGTCCTTTTTTTTTTTTTTTTTTTACTTTATTTTAATATTAATCAGATGAAAAAAAGCACCCCTGCCTCTTACTTTCTGTATTGTCTTATCTTACATATATGAGCAAACAATATAATGCTACTAAGTTTGTGTCTAAGCTGAAAAACAGTGCTTAACTTACATTTTCAGACTTTCTGAGAAATTTGTATTTTAGCAATTGAATATGTATATTTATTTCCTTCTTCCTATACACTGGAAGTAGGAGAGATGAGAACTGTCCAAAGCAGCCTGAACAACAGTGACAATTACTCCCACAGTGAATATGTAGGATCCATATTAAATCAGTGCAGCTGTTCACAGAGAACTTGAAGAAGTTCATTGTTTTTCAGACTTCTTACAGGTAAAGCAATTACAAATAAACCAGAAAAAGTGTATGCCCTCATTATTAAATAGAGCTGTCCCAACTCACCTAAAAATACTACATTTCCTATTGTAAAGTATCTTTGCCATGTGAAAAAAAAAATACTTTCCATGACTGAAACAGAAGGTCAGCCTTTGCCTTGCCACTGCAAGATATGTAGCGAAGTGTCTTTAGAGTGGAGAGCTGAGAAAAGAGAATGTACAAAGGCAGCAGTCTGCCTTCACAGTCCCTACACAGCCACACAGACATCATTCAATCCTTCCTAATGTGATTGGAATCAAGCATATGACTTTAAGCACATGGAGACATTCAAGAATATGACTTGAAGCATGTCAAGACCTCAAAAGGAGGCTAGATAAGTGACAGCGGTTTACGGCTGGTTCAGCCTGGTTCCATGACTAATGGAGTGAGAGAACCCACAGACCCACTCCCCAGGAAAGGGGAAAAGAGGAAAGGGTAGGGAGATGGGACTAAAAACAAAACAGAGGCAACAATCTGAGGAGGAACACTAATTTGCTAAAAAAGATATTGAAATGCAAGATAACTCAATATAATATAATATAATTGGAATTGAAGCTAATAAATGAAATAAAATGAGAGGGAGAGTGTGTCCAAAAACAGAAGGCCTTACTCTAATCCTGAAGGCAAGATGGCTAGGGAGCACACATGCTGCAGAGACGAGCAGAAAAGGAAAAAGGGGAGTCTTGTGACCTGTGAACACTTTTATCTTTCTCTCTGAATCGAAAATGGAAAAGGAACAGTGAGCCTCCTGGGGTATGTAGCTCTTCCCTTCTGAGAACCAGGTACCCAGAAATCGCAACAATCTAGAGAACTAGAGCATTAACTCTTTAACTCCCAGTGCACTACATGACATTATGTGGAATACTGATAACAAAACTCATAAAACCATAACAATAGGCAAAAAAAGAAAAAAAGGAAAAAAAAAAAGAAAAAAAAAAAAAAAAAGAGGAGACGATACCTGAAACTTCCTTAACTACTTGAAACTGAGCATTTTCCAAACCTCAGCTGATATTTTCTTCTTGTTCAGGATGTTGTTCAAGTGCACCCAGTTTGCTAGGTCAGCCTGAGAGAAAGGAGTATTATCAGCAAATAAATAAGATCTGAAATACTATTCTGAGGGGAAAATAAAAAGGTCCATCATAGAACTCTTGATGGTTCATAAGGGCAACCACTCTACTAACATATTCAGTTTCTTATTTTCTGATGAGAAAATGTCCTTAAGTAATACTTATGCAAAAAGTAACCCACATATTTTTGGTACAATGGGAATTTGTAGTGGCATTCCATATAGCCAGGGGTAATTTGTATTTTTATCCGAATTCAGTATTCAGCAAAAAGTATGGTAAGAGACAGATTTTCTCTCTCTTTCTTTCTCTCTTAAATGAGACTACAGTCTACAATATATTATCTGAAAGATTTTTCAGGCCTTAATATTATATATAATAGTATATTTTATTGAAATAAATTTTCATCAGTATTTTAGATTGTTGGTTTCATTTTAAAGAAAAGAGCTAATTTTTTCTACAAATATTTATGAAAATGATACACTAGCAGAAACTAAAAATCATTCTAGGATTTTTTTTTTTTTCTATCATCTTGTTAAATACATAGCTTAAATACAAAAGTACTTTTATTGAGTTTAAGGAGTTTGTTTTAAACCAGCCAGACAGTAAAATTAAATTATTGCCACCTTTTGTAGCAAGAAGTACTGGAAAATGTACAAAAAAAGACAATGTAATAATATATATATATTTAAGTCTGTTAATCCTGGGTAAAAAATATTTTACATTTTTCATGGTAAAATATGTTTCAATCATCATATAAAAGGTTTCTTGTGATTGTTTCAAAGAAGGCAGTTTTCCAAACTGTTAGAAGCAGTTACAATGCAAAACTCAAAACTTTTATTTTTTGCCTTCTTAGCTAAATGCAGTTAAATAACGAGAAGGCTGTGATTTATTTTCAAACAACAAAACACAGCACCCAAACAATAATGTGAAGACTATAAGGTATAAATCTGTTCTCTCATTATATTAAAAATATTAAAATATATGCCAGATGCGCTGCACACAGTCATAAACATACTCTTTCATATTATAATCCTAAACTGAGTGTTCTAAGAGACCAGTATGGTAAAAAGAAAAAAAAAAAAAAAAAACAAAACAAAAACAGAATGATTTTGCATATTCAAGTTTCAGGATGAAATTGAAAAGGATGCTTGAGCATTTAGGTGAAGAATATAAGCATACACTGTGTCTGAATGTAGATACAATTATAACTTCTGAAGATTCTACTTACACCAATATGGCAATCTAATGCTATACTCTGATTCCCTCAAAAATCTTTTTTTTTTTTTTTCATATCAGATGCCTAACTTCCTTGAAAGAAGAAGCTACTCTATTAACATGTACATATAACATCTATATATATGTGTAAGGTTGTTCCAAAAGTATTTCTGAAATAATATGTTGTATATACATTTCTATCATCAGTTAGGTAGTGATCTATGTTTAAATGACTATATATAATGAGTGTTTTAACTTTTTGTTTTGTTTTGTTTTGTTTTTGTTTTTTCAGTATATTAATTGTGGTTGAATAGATTAAAACTAAGGTTAAATACTAGCCATTTTCCCTTACAACAGAAACAGACTCAAGATCCTGCGGTGAAGTATGTCAACTGCAATTACATGTGCAATCAGTTTCAAAACCATACAGTGTTACAGTATATCATCAAACTTAGGTCAAAATTAAAAGACCAGCATTATTCTAAAATTTTATGTAATGAAAGTTAAAACTTGTTTAAAGATATCCTGGATCTACACCTAAGTCTTCTATTGGCATTGCTATTTCTATCAGATGTGTGAATACAGATCATTTCATATTAAAAATAATTTATCTAGATACATTGATTTTGCTTGCTGTACTTATTTGAACTGATAAAGCAATGTAAATACACAAATACATACACTTATGCAAAAATAATGCAAGTCCACAGAAGTCATAAGGACTGTGTCCACTCTGGGGAATTATATTCACAATAAAACTATCTCTAACACTATCTATCTGCAATAGACCTTTAGCGGTATAATTATTTTGTTAATATTTTTGATCCAAATACTTCTCCTTATAGTAGTCTTGACAATCTTTGACTGATTGATTGATTTTTTTTTTTTTCACATAATTATTTTTGTTAACAATTTTAAAAGTTAAATACCCATCAATGAAAAGTGAGGAATTTCTCTTCAAATCTTGGTGGGGCATTAATTTCTCAAAATTTTACTGTTGCTAGTAATAAATGGATAACTTTTTTTTTTTTTTTTTTCCAGTTCAGAGCCTAACTCCAATGATCACATTGAAATAATTCACAGTACTGTAATTTTTACTATAGAATCTAAATTAATGCAGTATGCTCCAACTTGTATGAAGTTGACTTACATGGACGAACTCTCATCCTCTCACCCACTTTTCCTGAGCAAATTGAAGAAACAACATTTTAAAAACATCTGAATAGAATTATTTTCTAAATAAATACAAAGTAGTCTCTTTGCTTTATTTATTTTCTCAGCAACAGACACCACTTTGAAAGGAATAAAAAGAATATCAGTCATGAGTTTCCATCTTGCCTTGAATTGACAGAGACCTCAGAGTGCAATGGAAAAAATGTTCCATGTGCATAATGAGAAAATGGAGTGAGAATGAACTGAAATAAACAAACAAGTAAAATACCAGTTAAAATAAATCAGCATTCTAGGAGCCTTACTGAATAGAAAATTATCAGTCCTCCTGCTAACAGTATAGCCAAAGAATCATTGAATCATCAGAACATTGAATCACAGTATCATAGAATCATAGAATGGCTTGGATTGGAAGGTACCCCAAGGGTTACTGAATTCCAACCCCCCTGCCAGAAGCAGGGCTCCCAACCCCCAGATCTGGTATTAGGCCAGGTTGCCCAGTGCCCCCTCCAGCCTGGTCTTGAACACCATCCACAACCTCTCTGGGCAGCCTGTTCCAGTGCCTCACCACTTTCTCTTTGAAGAACTTCCCCCTGATATCCAATCTAAACCTTCCCTCCTTGAGCTTAAAAACATTCCCCTTTGTCCTATAACTTTCTACCCTTGTAAAAACTTGATTCCCCTCCATTTTATAACCCCCTTTTAAATGCTGGAAGGCTGCAGTAAGGTCTTCTTGCAGTCTTCTCTTCTCCAGGCTGAACAAGGCCAGTTCCCCCAATTTGTCTGTGTAGGGGAGGTGCTCCAGACATCTGATCATCTTTGTGGCCCTCCTCTGGACCCTCTCCAACAGCTCCACATCTTTTCTCTATTGGAAGCCACAGACCTGGATGGAGTACTCCAAATGGGGCCTCACAGAGCAGACAGGAGAGAGGGACAATTAACTCTGTCTCTGCTGGCCACCCCTCTTCTGATGGAGACCTGGATACCATTGGCCTTCTGAGTTGTAACTTTCCATGAGATCTCTTGCTCTTTCCCCAGACTCTGCAGTAATGTAATACTCTTTAAAATGTTTCATAGAAACAAACTACCTTATACTTTCTGCAGTGTCAGAAATGTTATACCTGAGATACCTGTATCACTGAGATAGCAAATTTAACACAGAAAACTCCACATGTAATAATAAATGAAGTGAGATTCAAAGTTGTAATAAAATGTTTAAAAAATAAAAATAAAATAAAAATAAAAATGAATCAACAACAACAAAATGCTCCCAAACATCAAGGTTTGTATTTCTATATATATATTGAAGCAATGTCCCTTCCTTTGGAAAACTGGGTTATTAGGTTCATGTTTTTATTTTCCCATTTTGTTCTCTGCTTTGTAAAAATACCACCTGCCACATGCAGAGTATACAGATCTACAATAAATTCAGCATCTTCCCTAAATTTGTTAGCAGATGTTGAATTATTCTGGAATTAAATGATTTTTTTTTTTTTTTTTTTTTGTGATTCCTAGTAGTAGTTTAATGCACTGCAGTTCTCTGAAGTGTTTAAGGATCTAATTTTTCATTTATATAATTGTTTGTTCTAGTTAGATTGTTGTTTAAAATCAAATCTTACAAAAAGCAGAGCAACAAAAATGAAAGAGCAATAAATAATTAAGAAGATGTATAGCTGAAGAGAGTTTAGTTAGGGCTATTTATGTACCATGTAAAACTCAAAGATCACAGACATTTCAGAAGATGAAGTTTTTATGAGTTCGTATTAGACTTAGTTCCAAGTTACACAGTCTCTAATTGGAGAAGCTATGACAAGGAAGCAGACACATCTGTGTGTCTGATTCTAAAACGGAATCTCTTTATTCATTTCAACCCTTTTTTCACCACTACCTACTTCACCCACTGGCTCCAATATGTTACGAATTCTTGCAGTTTTCCCTTTGACTAGGCAGACATGGGTTACCACCTTTTCATAATGATATCAATTTCTTCAGAAGAAAATAGTTTAATTGGAATATAACAAAATTCACTTTACTGTTATCCAGACTTTAATTTCTAAAGGAAAGGAGGGGTTCCTGAAAGTACAATAAATGGATTAATAAAAAATAAAAATTGGCCATATAAAATTGCCTTTTTCTATTTGCTTTCGTAAGATATACTATTACTTTTAATAAATAATTTCAATAGCACTAGTCTCAGGTCACTGGAACACTATATAACTTACTACTCTGCCAAAGTAATCTGAAATTTATTTAAACTGGACAGTTGCAGTTCAGTCTCAGGACAGAAGTAAGCTTATGTATCAAAAAGTCTTTATAACAGATACTATAACATCTGTTCAAACTGAATCTGAATGGGAGAAAAAAGAGTATTGTGGTTTTATCCTCATGTTGTGCTGGTCCTCATTCATTCCAGGTGTTAAGATGTTTCTGACACATAAACCTAGAAAAGTGGATGCTCTTAATACATAAAAGTTGATGAAGGTCAATCATAAGATGAGTGAGTGTACCATGTGGATTAATTAGAGTTCTTGTTCTCATCTTTTCTTTTAGACTTCTCTTAAATTTGACTAAAGAACCAAATTAATCTCTCATTAGAAGAGTATGGGATAATAATACTCCCTTACGCATGAACACACAATGGCTTTTCATTTCCCAAGCATTGTTCAAGTACTAGGAAATTACACTTTATTAACTACATAAATTTAATTATTCATGTTCAATCTCAAAGTAAACACTGAAAATATAGATTTATGTCTGTCTTTATCTGAACAGATATTCTGTCTCAAGCCACTCAACATCTCAGTGCAAACAGTTTGGAGTGTGCTAAACAATGCTTTTTTAATGGAGTATCAATTGCAAATCTTACTTACTCCAGATTTAATTGTATCCTAGTTACTGGAGGTACTGCTTGGGAAAGTCTTTCCAGATATTTTACTTTACTTCTTAAATTAGCTGTCATTTTAATGCTATACACTTTTATAACTACAAAACTACATAAAGACTCCTACAGTAATTAAAATGATCTAGTACTGCTGATAGGTTGTATTTCTCAATGGTATCTTATAGTATCCTCTTATGCTCTTTAATTTGTGTCCACAATCTCTAATCTAGGCAAATTACATTAAGTACTGGGAGGCCTTTGACAATACCTCTAGCTACTGTCAGACTGGAAATAAGTTTGAATGAAAAATCATTCAAACTTATTATCATAACTCCTTTTTTGTTTGTTTGTTTGTTTGCTTGTTTGTTTTTGTTCTGTTTTGTTCTGGTTTGTTTGATGAGCCCACCAGCTCTTACACTGCAACAAAAATCATGACATGTTACTCCCACTCACTGTAGCATATCTAATTTTAGATTGCAAACTGCTTGGGGCAGGTGTCATGTCTCTTATGTATTGTGTAAACTAGATAGTGAACAGTATACAACCTGCACAACAACAAAATGGGGCTGAATCATAGCCTTAAGCACAGACGGCCTTCTTGACGGAGGTTTCATTGTAACCCAGTGTGAGAGAAAAGAGTACATCAGCTGTTTCCTTAGTGTTGCCCTAAACAATGAAACCTTGCTTGAGATCACAAAAGAATTAGCCATAAGATTGAGGGAAAAGAGACTTGATGAAAGAAAAAATAAAAAGAGAGAGAGTTAAAAAGGTCATATCATCTATTAGAGTAACAGCTAAATGCAGATTATTAGTAAATTCTACTCTAAGTGGAAGCTCTGAGCAACATTCGTTTATTAGGGCACAAAATTATAATTTACAATATTATTACATATTCTCTAATGCTAATAGGAAAAACTAGAATTTTTCTCTGATTATATTCTGGATTAGCTATCTATTTCATTGCAGTCTCTACAGATTTATGTTGGTGTAAATGGGAGCAAAAAATTGCCCTAATTCATTCTCATGAGTTTCTATCAAAGTCAGTTGCAATAGTTTCTATCTTACCCTCCAGCTATTTTAAAGGCATCACAATAGAAAGATTTCTTTCCTACCAGTCTGTCAGAGCCTTGACATTTTAAACTAGCTCCATCTATTTAATAACAAGAGTGCACATTTTAACACTTATCTAGGGGCAACTACAAACATTCCCACTGACAACAAATCCTCTAAATCAAACTACCAGAATGTATTCTGTCACTCAAAAAACATCTGCTCATATCATCAGATGATCTCAGATTTATGGTCACAGGTTATTTTGTCTGCCTAGGCATATTTTCTTGTATAATTTAAATTAAACAGATACTTTAGCTTTTCATCTGAAATATGGAGTTCACAGAATAAAAAATAGAGCTCTAATCAATTGTAGAAAGCAGTGATCTTTATTGAATTGTAGATCTCTATTAGTCAAAATCTTCCCAAACACACACACGAAAAAAAAAAAAAAAAGAATTCTGAAACAGAATGGTTGGGATTTATCGCATGTGTTGTACTTGGAAGTTTTTCCAAAATTATTTACTAGCGTAAAAATAAAGACATAAAACAATTCTTTAATGTTAGACTATTTTCAGATTAGATCTTTAAATCTTTGTAAGGAAATGGAAGATATAAATGTATTTTTTTTTTAAATAACCTTTTGTGTTTTCTAATTCAGCTGCTAAATGTCATCATGTGTTTCTAACTTCAAAAATCAAGAGCCTGCCACAGTTATTAATCCTCATTACATAGCTTCTGGACAGAATTGCATCTCACAATAATAGTAATCAAGCTGGCTTTCAGCCTCGTAAAGTGAATTCATATTCATTTCATTCTGTCTTATCTTCAATTCAGTGACCTTTCCATCCACTATCTAACATTAGACTAGAGTATAGCATTTTGAGTATTTTGATATTTTATCAATTATTTATAGATTCTACTTTAGCTTTGAATACTCATAGGTCCTCAAAAGGCTGTAACATGTTTATAATATTAGCACAACTTGACATGACCAAAAAATATTTATTTCATGTATCCTGTAAAGATACAAGTGGAAAAGAACAAACCATCTTTTAAAATGCACAGTTTTGAATATAAAGCTTTTATAAAATGTATTGAGATTTTGCTCAGGTACAATACTGAATTATAGGGTCCAAAATTTCCACATGATAATTTCCAAATTCTAATGTGTTGATGAGAAAAATGAAGTGAGAAAGGTAAAGTACTGAATAGAATTTTATAATAAACACAGCGGGACAGTGGGATTGAGTGCATCCCCAACAAGTTTATGGATGACATCAAGCTGTGCGATGCAGCTGACAAACAAGAGGGAAGGGATGCCATCCAGACAGACCATGACTGGCTTGAGTGGTGGACACGTGTCAACCTCTTAAAGCTCAACTAAGCCAGTACAAGGTCCTGTGCCTGGGTCAGGGCAATCCCAAACACAGATACAGGTTCAATGGAGAGTAGCTTGAGAGCAGCCCTGAGGAGAAGGATTTGGGGGTGTCTGTTGATGAGAAACTCGGCATGATCCAACAATATGCTATTGCAGCTCAGATGGTCAAACAGATTCTGGTCAGCGTCAAGAGAAGTGTGGCCAGCAGGTTGAGGGAGATAATTCTGCCCCTCTACTCTGCTCTTGTGAGACCCAACTGGAGTACTGCGGCCCCTCTTGTTGAGGCCCCCAACACAAGAAGACATGGAGTTGTAGGAGTTGGTCCAGAGGAGAGTCACAAAGATGTTTAGATGGCTGGAGCAGCTACCCTACGGGGGCAAGCTGAGAGATCTGAGACACTTCAGCCTAGAGAAGAGAAAACTCCAGGAAACCTTATAGTGGCCTGCCAGTACCTGAAGGGGGCCTACAGGAAAACTGGGGAGGGACTTTTTAGAGGGGCATGTAGCCATAGGATGAGGGGTAATAACTATCAACTTGAAGAGGGTAGGTTTAGACAAGATATAAGGATAAATTCTTCATTGTGAGAGCCACAAGACACTGGAATAAGTTGCCCAGAGAAGTTCTGAATGTTCCCTCCCTGGAGGTGTTCAAGGCCAGGCTGAGCGGAGCTTTTAGCAACCTGGTCTAGTGGAAGGTGTCCTTGCCCATGACAGGGGGGGTTGGAACAAGATGATCTCTAAGGTCCCTTCAAACCCAAACCATTCTATGATTCTCTGATAATATGTTATCAATATTCTTCAATGTGGTATTTTCACTTTAGACTCAAATAAAGAGGTGTAATTTTAATAACTTTCAGTGTGAATGGAATGATAAGTGATTTTAAAATTATTCAAAATACTGTAGGAAAAATATGTTTTACTGTCCATTTTCAATTTTATGCAATTTTTCAAGCTTTTCTCTTATTGTTCATTGTCACTGGTTTGATAACAAAATCTCTTCTGAAAAGTCTTTTATTCTCAGTTATTCTTTCTTACCTTGTTGTATAAAAATAGACATTAGCATTCATCCTTGATGAGTCAGAATGAAAAACTAATAGATCTTTTGTTCTCATGAACTATCCTTTAAATACAGTGATTCCACTAAATATTGTAGGACACCATTAATTACATAGTTGTGATCCATTTTATGATTGGAAAAGAACTATTTAATGTTATGGATATTTTATTATTTTACTGTAGATATCCTGAATATCAACCAGTATTTGTTCTTCAGCAGTCATATAATGAGAGTCCAAATCATTTGTCAGCTGTGAAAGAAAATAGTCCAATGAAGTATGATTTCTCTTCTCTGATAAAGAGCAGACAAATTTAGTCTATTCTTTTATATCTCAATGTTAGGACTTCTAGAAAATGACACAACTACTGCTCCATGCTTATTAATTTAGATCTAATGCCCTTTTACAGTGAATTACATCTGCATTTACTTGAAGGTCCATTTTTATGGACACAGTAAAGGGATCTTAGCAAAAATAGAAGTCAGGCTATGGCACTTTCTTCAAACGTGAAATAGGGTAATACAACATTCAAGTAATTATGGTGACTAAAACATATTAAGGATCAATAAATATCCCCCTGCACTGCAGTTTATAGGAATATGACTTCCAGATATGCCATCCACTAATGGTTTATGAGTTGTACTAAGTTGTTCTGAAGATCTTCCCTATAGGACATTACATATACTTGCAGATGTGATGTGCGTTGTTGAATATCCAGGAGAGCCTCAAATCAGTTGTTTTTTACTTTGTGTTCCAGTGCTACTAGTGATAAACGGATGTTTGCCTCTTCTAACTGGCACAGTTAGAAGCCAGAGGAGTCACTATTAAGCCACCACAGATTTCCTCTCTGTCTTTGAAATTGTTAATATAGAATGGCATTCTCATTTTGAATCCCAGTTATTATTGATTTTCTTATTTTAAAAAGGCCTTCATGTCAATCCTTATTAAAAGTTGCTTTCTCTATCCATATGACTTTTTAAACATTTGTCAGAGTTTGTTAGTATATTTTATTAAAAATACTTCATAATTGAAAATAGAGACAATTTTAATGGATATGTAAAATGACGTACATCATTCTAGCACTTTACTGAGTCCCTCATAGTAGTAAAGTCTGGATGAAAACTACAGTTGTCAGTTCAGTTAAATAGTTTTGCTTTTCCTGTGCAGTGAGAGAACACTTTTTTTCCTTGTTCACCAGACTACCAGCTACTTTCTTATTCACAGGTACTGCCCTACATGACTTTCAGCAATGATAACTGTCAGTATTGTGATAAGTGTAGGGAACACGTGTCACAAAGGTATAGTGGGAGTAGTCATGCCGCATAGCCCCATGAGCAAGACAACACAAAGACAGTGGAAGGAAGGGACTTATGACATTTGTTGCGACTAAGCTTGTCATCAGAAGTTTACTGTACCATCAAATCACAGTACCTCCAACTCTCGAAGTTTTCCCATTATGAGGGTGCTTTGAAAGATTTTCATTACTCAGAGGGAACAGCAAAATCTGTGGAGGAAAAATCCACGTGATTCTTCATGCTAGACTTCCTCCAGGAACAGTAGTCACTGCAAAGTAGAAGATCCATATGTCAAAATAGACTTTTTCATGAGGAAATCTAGTTAGTTATTTGGCAGTAAATAAAAATGGGAAACTTGTGTCCCCTATGCTAAACACAGCCTAAAAATGAACACAAACACAGTAATAACTCAAGTTTTAAACCCACTTCTTAACATTTTGCATTATAATTTTTTTTTTTTTTTTTTTTTTTTTTTGTTATGAATTGTCTTGGATGTTTTAATGTCATTTATCATCTTGTAGTCTAACAGATTTCTCTGGAAGCCAAGTGTGATATTATGAATAAAAGTGATTTTCCATCTATGCAATCCACCATATTAAATTTTCCATTAAGAAGATGACTTTTCATTTTCCTTCCCTTCTCCTCCCCTTCTCCCCACCCCCCCTCCAACTCCTTTCCCTTCCCCTTTCCTTCTTTTCCCTTTCCCTTTCCCTTTCCCTTTCCCTTTCCAAGCATGTGTCTTGTCTAACATATTACAAGATTCAGGAATATGAGAAGTAAAGAGGGAAAATAGCAGTATGTAGTGAGTGATAAAATAATAAAATAAGTATCAGTTAGGATGCAGACAGAAAGCTAAAAAAAGTCTCCTTTCTAAACAAAAGGTTACTTTTTAGCCTCTATAAAACAAAATAACATACTGAAATCTGTAGGGAATTGTACCTTGATGTCACCAAAACTGTTCAGCTTCTCTGTACGTGACGTACAGATGAAGTGCATTGTTACTAATGCAGCATTTACATTTAGTGAAATATTTATTTATAGGTATGAAGGTGAATTAGAGCATTTGTAATGTATTTAATTTGCTGCCCAGGAAGAGCAACAAACAAATGACTTCCATATAATTTCTGAAGCATTACTGCTGAAGTAGCTACCAAATTGCAGTATGATGAATGACAACACAAATACTTTTAAGTCTTCCCCAAGTCACAGAAATCCAATACACACATTTTTCTGAACTAAGATCATCAAATATGTTTGAAGAAGTGTTTTATGTGTAAATAGTCTACATGCAGCATCAGTAAGTAAAGCTTTTAGCCTTTTAAGACTCCCATAAATGACTTCTAGCAAAAACAACTGGTATGAAAGTTCTGTTCAATTTTCTAAGGGTTGAGCTATCCTTTAACACAGATAGAAACCTCATAAATGCAAATCTGTGAAGTGTTCCATATTTTACAACCGTGATCAGACTGCGATTTTGTAGGTGAAAATCAGGGACTGGACTAATAAAGGACATCTGGTGGTCAGGGTCTACTACAGGTCACCTAAGCAGGGGAAGCCTGTGCATGAGGTCTTCTTGCTTCAACTACAAGAACCATTGTGCTCACAAGCTCTCATCTTGATGGAGGATTTCAATCACCCGAATGTTGGCAGTAAAGCAAGCAATTCCGGAGACTCCTCTGGAAAGACATGTATAAACAGTGGAAGCAGGGGCTTGTGGCTTGGGAAGAATACAGGAATGCCACCCAGAGAAATGCAGAAATGAGATCAAGAAAGCCAAGGCAAAGGTGGAACTAAATTTGGCAAGGGGTATGAAAAATAACAAGAAGATACAGGTACACTCATCAGAAGAGACGGACCAGAGAGTGTACGCCCTCTGATAAATGAGAAAACTGAGTTCGCACTAACAAAAGAGCATATGTATGTCCTTGTTTTTTATGCTTGATTTAGAAAATACATTTCCTCATGATCATGTGTCTACGGTTTGTGGGCTGGTCCAGCCTGGTTCCGTGACTAGTGGAAAGGAGGGTTTTTTTTGTAAAATCTGTGCCTCTGGAAAAGGGAAACAGGGGAGCTTCCACAAAAAAAAGAATAATTAAAAAAAAACAGCGGCAACAATCTGAGGAGAAACAAACTAATTTACTAAATATAGTATTGGAATGCATGATAACACACTATAATACAATATAATTCAATATAATTGTTAATAAAATCAAATATAATTGAGAGAAGGATTGTCCGAGAGCTAAAGGCCTTACACTAATACTGAAGCCTTGCGTGCAGTCGGGAGCAGCAGTGAGATGATCTGAAAACAAGTACGACGAGACGAGAAGAAGAAAGACTCAGGTCAGGTGACCTACAGGCCTTATATCTGTTCCCCCAAGCAGGAATCAAACAGTACTCAAACAGTCTTCTGGGGAATGTAGTTCTTCATTTCTTCTGGACAAGTACCTGGAACTATAGCATTTGCTCTTTAACTACCAGTACACTGCATGATGTTATGATGTGGAATACTGATAACCAAAAATCATAAAACCATGACACCATGGAATAAAAGGTCAATGGGGCAATATCTTAATTTTATTTTTCCTATTTTTCTTTTTTTTTTTCTTTTTTTCTCCTCTACACTTTTACTTAAGAGAAGTACTTTTATTTACAAATTTAACCAAAAATCAGAAGAACAGCAAAATAAAAACACAGCGTAATATCATCTGTCATTCAGATGTTTTATGATGCATACAAATAAATATTTAGGCTCATAGAATCATAGGATCATTTGAATTGGAAGAGACATTTAAAGGTCACATAGTCTAACTCTGGGCAACCTGTTTCAGCACTTCACTACTCCTATTGTATAAAACTTTTTCCTGATATCCAGACTAAATCTCTCCTCTTTTAGCTTGAAATCATTTTGCCTTGTCCTGTCATCATTTTGCCTTGTCCTGTCACCACAGACCATGCTAAATACTCTGTTTCTCTCTTATAGTCCCCCTTTAGATACCGAAAGGCCCTTACCAGGTCTTCCCTGAATCTTCTCTTCTTCAGGCTGAATGGCTCCTGCTCTCTCAGACTGTCCTCACAAGGGAGATGTCCCATCCCTTGGGTCATTTTCTGTCCTCTGGACACACTTCAACAGATCCATGTCTCTTCTGTACTGAGGACTCCACATCTGGATGCAGTACTCCAGGTGAGATCTCATCAGTACAGAGTAGAGGAGTAGGATCACCACTTTTGACCTCCTGGCCATGCTTCCTTTGATGCAGCCAATGATATAGTTGGCTTTCTGAGCTGCAAGGACAAATTGCTGGCTCATGTCCAGTTTACCATCCATCAGTACCCCCAAGTTCTCTTCAGCCAGGTTGTACTCTATCCTTTCCTCCTCTAGTTTGTATTGATAGTGGAGATTGCTACAACCCAGAAGCAAGAATTTACGCTTGGCTTTGTTGAACCTCATGATGTTTTCCTGGGCACACTGCTCTCTCTGGATAGCATCCCACTCCACAGGTGTGTTGACGCCACACAGCCTGGTGTAATCCACAAACTTGTTGAGGATTCACTCAATCTCACTGTTAATATCATTGATGAATTAAACAGCATCAGTCCCAGTACTGACCCCTGAGGGATACCATGTAACACTAATCCACATCTGTTCCTTGAGTCATTGACCAGCATTCCCTGAGTACGAGATGAAGAGTTAGCTTTTGTATTGGATTTCAATTGATATAAATTCTAAAGATATTCTGTGGCCTACCATATTCTCTGAGAATCTAATATTGAGGCTGGCCTAAGTTTTAAAAAAGAATGGAAAAAATTACTTCAGTGTTGTTTGATCCTCATGATTGCTGTGTATATGTATCTGCAGTATATGCTAGTAGAGCCATCTTATGTATATGAACAAACTGTTCTTAGGCAACTGAAAAAGGACTTATCAGTTCTTTCTGTATCTTGCATTTGCATATGCAAATTAATATCAATATCGTATACAGTTAAAAAAAAAAAAAAACTATGAAAAAGAAATGTATGTTTCCAACAACAAAAACAAAAGGAAAAAAAAAAAAAAAAAACACCACCAGGAAAATCCCACCTTTTTCTATGGATTTTCACAACTAGGGCTTAAAATTCTATTTGTGCTATTGCGTATTAATTTATTTTAACAGCATCTTGAAATTATTTATCCACAGCAGTTTTCTATCCATTGAAAGACAGGAAGAATAAAGCTGCAGGAATGCATGAAACAAGTACAGAACCACCAATACAGCCATGCAACATTAAGCTTAAGCAATTGATCTCATATATTGCTTGGTTATAAGACAAGAAAAGACATATGAGACAAGAGATATAAAGAGACTACAGGAAATGCAGCTCATATCTAGTTAATATATTTCTGGTTCACAGTTGCATAGAAAATTCTGTTCTGGCAGGATTTTGAAACATGTTCATTTCTTCCGGAGAAGTAACAGGTATTATACTGTTACCATGGGACGAGGACAATTCTCAGTTACAGCTAGGTTACAGCTTTAATTTTTTCTCCATGTTTACAGCAGTATTTGTGATTTCTGTTTCTAAATAAAAATATTTTTCATTTTCATCTGTTTGCCTTTTTTTTTTTTTTTTTTTTTTTTCCCCTGGTTGTTCCTAGTTTTTATCTTTTGAAATCATTTCTTTTATTCTTCAAAAAAACTCATTTTAATCTGGAATTTTTATCTTGTAGAAATTCTAGCATATTTAACATTTTTTTTTTTTTTCATTAGGAAACAGAATGAATACATTAAAAGTTGAATTTGTAAGATAAATAATGTTTAAAGAAAAACTTGTTTTAAACAAGACAGAATGCATGTTTTCTATAATCTTCAGACCAACAATCTGGTCCCACAAAGCTCCACTGGGAACTGTAACCATGCCCATTTTGGGGCAGAGATGGTCAGCCTACTGGGCTGATTACACAACCATGCAGTCTGCCTAATACATGAAGCTGTGGCACTCTTGTACCCTACCAGCTGTACTATGTAACTTAGACACCTTCCAAGGCACTTGGACAATCTGTATCCAAACAGGTGGGATTTCAGAGACTAGAGATACATGTGACTAGTACATGAGTTGAGAGAAAATTAGGCACTCCTGCAAGCCTTCCAATATACCCCCATCTGCTTTGTTTTTGATAAAAACTTTTGTAGTCACTAAAGCTGTAAGGAAAACATGAATTGCATCAAATTATTTATTTTCAGAGAATTGTTAGTTACTTTTGAGTTTGGACAATTCTGCAAGGTAGGGGAGGAACTTTAGTTTCACTTCAGTGATATCCCATTTACATCCCACAGTACATGGGAAAATGCTGGAATGCAGCCAGAATGCACTACTTGCCAGAAATTCAATTTCAATGTAATATGTTTCCATATTTGCATAAAATAAGGAATTCCTATAAGATTATAAATTATCTAAAAATCTTTGAAAGCTTGATAATAGTCACATAAAGGTAATTGAAAGGCAGACCTACCTCTGCAGTGTCCAGACTCAAAATAGTTTCTATAACTCACTCAGCATGTACTTGTATTTACAATTAATAAAGGGCAATCATTAAAATATTCTTGAGCAGAACATAAACTACAAATAGAATTTTCTAGATGAAGCTTAAATTACCTTTCAAATTTACTGTGGTTAAAAGATATTGCACCCTTTTTATATATATTTCTATATTGTGCACTTCCCCCCCCCCCCCCCCCCCCCTTAAAGTTCACAAGAGAATCAAGGGACAAATAGTTCCTAGAATGTTATTGCTTTGGTCTGCTGCTTCCACCTCATTTTGACACATCTAGGGCATGCAACTAATTCACAAAGGTCATTTTCCACACAAGAAAAGCACAGTGACCAGAAGGCAGCATTTAGGCTGTGAATACACCATGACAATTTAATCAATGACAAAACCCCAGTGTCAAGAAGCAGTTTATTTTGGGGTTGACAAAGACTGAAGTCTCATCAGTTCCTTGTAAAACTGGCTAAATATACAGTGAGGTCAGAGTCCTGGTGCAGCACAGAAGAAATACAAGCATTCAATTACATTAGTCATAAAGATTGAGACAATCTCATCTTTAGATGCTTGTTTTCTAATTAGCAGAAAGAGCAAGGTATCATTCATAGAGTAAAAGTTGATGTTCCTTTGTGGTATATGCCTACCAAAACGAGGCTCTGCCCTTAATTTCTTTATTCCTAAAAATGACAACCTCATCTTTCCTTCAGTTAATTTCTGCTATCAGGTCAATAAAAATCATTTAGCTGAGGTTTAGTGAAAGGGTTTGAAATTAGATGATCTTTAAGGTCCCTTTCAATCAATCATTCTATGGTTATTTTCTTTGAGTTAAATGCCATATGCACACATAAATTAAATCCAAAACCAAAACATTCATAAACTTCTAGATGTTGCTATCTTGTTATGGAAATACTTGCAATGAATGGCATCATGGCATGCTCAAAATTTTTCATAAAATACTGAATAGCGAACTTTCAAACTCTATCATAATCTACCTATTAGATGCTTGTTCACCTCTCTTGTCCTCTGGGCTCAGTCTGATAATTACAGGTAATATATAAAGTAGACTGAGCTCAGTACTTATCAGAAGGATACAATTTAATTATTGTCTCGAGCTAATCATCACTACCACATGGGTAATTATAGCTACTGGTATCAATGCCACAGGGTGCAGAGGCATAGCAGTATGAAGGATAAAAATAGTTTCATTGAGAGCAATGTATGAGAGCTGCTCTGAAAGTAATGCCACCTATTTTATTATGCTAGTTCATGATGTTAGAGGTGGATATTGGTTGTATGGGCAGTAGAAAGTGAAACTTCCACCAACATTCTGTTAAATTTTGTTGCCATGCAGCAGATGGCAGCAGGATGGCAGTCTAAAAAATTGGTGATTGAGATGGAAGTGTATATTCCTCCATTCAGAAAAAAAAAAGTCACCTATTGACATTCACCAACACTTTCTGAGAGTTCTGTGATACCAAACAGTGTATGTGAGCACAGTGAGGTGGTGGGTGGTGCATTTCAGCAGTTGTGGCAGTGACATGAAAGTCAAGCAATGTTCCAGACAGTCATACAGATTTATGTTAGTGCACCATGCAGGCTCTTGTTCGTTACTCGTGAAAATGCATAACTAATGGTGATGACTATGTTTAAGAACAGTGTTTTGTGAGCTCTACAAAAAGCAAATTGAGCAAAGTATGCTTGTTACTAACACTGGCACTACTAACACTAAATGAATCGCATGCTCCTCTTTCCATACAGTTCATGCATCTGTTCTTACTTAGGTTTCACTGGAATGAACTTGTGTATCTAGGCTAGACTTCTTCATACAAAGCAAAGAAACAAAATAAAATCACAAACGTGATTGAGGTATAATGGTGAGTAATGTATTCTTCCTCACTCTTTAGCAGACACTGAAAATCCTCAGTCGCTGTCAGTTACTTTGCCTAAATTCCATTGGTAGTTCACTGCTTAACCTCAGAAGTTTCCAGGGCACATAGGTACATATCTGTGCTGTAAAGTATCAAGACACAGTTAAATGGCTCAGAACCTAAGCCTGACTTAGATCTAGAAATTTGATTACAGAAATTTTTATGTCAATGCAAGGAACAAGAGAACAGTCAGGATGTTTGTAATGCATAAGTGAGGAAACTTTTTCTTAAGTAACTTAAATTAGTATGGGGAAGGATTCAAAAATATCCTGTTTGCTAGCTAGACAGAGCACTTTCAAACAAATGAAGAGGTTTAAATACTTGAACATGTAAAGAAAATTTAAAATGAGTTCTTCATCATGTTCTGTGATGAATAGTCAGCTGTAGAGTAATAACAAGTAGTAGCAGCACAAGAGTACTCTGAAAAGTTTTGCTTTTCAAAGATAAGGAGAGATGGTAAAATACTTCAAGCAAGCATCAAGCATATCTACTGGCTGTGAAGGAATAAGGGATATAGCAATGAAGAATTCGCTTTAATGAAGAAAACTGATACTAGGTATGCTCAGCAGATAACAAAACATTCATGAAGCTTCACCAACATAGGGTTTTAGGTTGGGAGAATATATAAATTTTCAAGAGTCAGAAGCGAAGATAAAATCTTATAAATTTAAATGGCAAATGTTTTGAATCTCAGTCCCCAAAATGCACTTAAACCTCTGCATCTGCCTATTGACTTTCTCTTCTATATTTATGCTAATTACTGTATTTCTAATAGTAGATAAATAAAAAATAAATAAAAATAATGAAGAGATAGATTTGGCAAAAATGTTATTAGGGAAAAAAAAGATAAAGGATGGTATGAAATAGAAAATATGAGCAAGAACACTACGTTCACAGTCAGGTTATCAAGGACCAGGGAAGTGTAAATCAAACTTAACAGAGGTTAAAAAAGTTATAGTTTTCTTTTTCTCACTTGGTCTGCTCAGGACATCTGTAAGAAAACAAACAATAAGTACACATTAATATATATAAATACCTGAAGGGGAGCTGCAAATAAATTGGAGTCAGGTTCTTTTCAGTGATGCTGAGTGACAAAACAAGAAGCAAATGGTCACAAACTGGAACACACAATGTTCCATCTGAATATCAAGAAACACATTACTTTTAGTTTGAAGGTAACTGAACTGTGGCCCAGTGAGGCTGTGGATTTCCTTCCTCGGAGATCTTCAAAAGCTGCCTGTACATGGCCCTGCACAACATGCTCTAGGTTTACCTGCTTGATAAGGGTGTTGGAACATATGATCTAAAATCTATCAGTTGTTCCTTCCTTCCTTCCTTCCTTCCTTCCTTCCTTCCTTCCTTCCTTCCTTCCTTCCTTCCTTCCTTCCTTCCTTCCTTCCTTCCTTCCTTCCTTCCTTCCTTCCTTCCTTCCTTCCTTCCTTCCTCCCTCCCTCCCTCCCTCCCTCCCTCTCTCCCTTCCTCCCTTCCTTCCTTCTTTCCTTCCTCCCTCCCTCCCTCCCTTCCTTCCTTCCTTCCTTCCTTCCTTCCTTCCTTCCTTCCTTCCTTCCTTCCTTCCTTCCTTCCTTCCTTCCTTCCTTCCTTCCTTCCTTCCTTCCTTTCAAGATAATCGGATTTACTAGCAGAAATGTTTGACTTCTTACTTTTCCTTTTCCTCTACTTTTATGGACAATAATTAGTGAACCATTATGCAATTACCTGATTACTTTTGCTTCATTACCAATAAGATTGCTGCACATATGCATGAACATACACGTTTCTATGCAGATACACCACAAAAATTCTTCTGTAATATTGTCCTCTACCAGTAGAATTTATATACTCAGGAAAATTATAAGAACAAACAGATTTAGAAATGATGTATATATTACAGATTTCTTGCTACTTTTCTGTACATCTTTTCTCATGTGGAAATCTGTTAAATTTACTATCACAAATATTACTCAGCATCCTACCTACTGGTACATTATAGAATTTGACATATCAACTGATATCTAAATATATAGAGTGTATATTCAGCCTTCCTCAGAAGTATCATCAGACTGATGTATTTTACAGAATACACAGGAGATCAACATGTTGCAGGTGTATTCCCTTCTCCTTCTGTTGATTTCCCTGATCCAATTTTAAACATTATGATTAGCATGTAAATAAAACATTGAGGGGAGAGTAAGTTTTAACTTCAATGGATGCTTTCTATTTAAATGAAAAAAATATTCTTTTTGTAAGCATTGCAAACCTTTTCTTATAGGGTGTGCTTACTATTTATACTGGGGGAAAGGGCAAGTTGGCTGATTTTTGTTGATTTGTTTTAACCAAAAAACAAGGAAGATAAATAGGATTTAGTAGTTCTGGTTCTGTTATAAATATTTTTGCAACCTAGTTCATCACATGATGCTTTATTTGTATCTCCATTTTGCTTTGTCAGCAATATTCAATTCTAGAAAATGTAAATTTGCCTCAGCAATTTGTGAATTCACAAAACACTTTAATTGCATAGTGCATACAGATCTCACTATGTGCAGTGGTTACAACATAAGAGGATTATATAAAAGGTAACAATAGGAAGGTGAACAGAATATGTGAATAAGAGTAATGTGAATGTGAATATTAGCTGTAGGCTATTCATAATAAGTTTTGGACTATTTTGAAAAAAAATATTTGTAAGAAGAAAGAAGTACAGAGAAAGCAGAAAATATCAAGAGACTGAGGTAAGAAGTGAGGTATGTTCATAGTTTTAGCACTGAAGAGTATCAGAATAAACTCTGATATGTAATATGGTTTCACCTATTCAGGAAACTAAATTGTTCTGGAAAGAACTGTGAAAAAAAAAATCAAAAAACACCCAACCACATAATGAAATAAGAGAAAAAAAAATGCATAATACCTAGGGAGATACAAAGAAGGAAGAAAGGAAGAATAAGATTATAAAATCAATGTATATATTCTTAGTATTATCCTTAATTATTGTCCAATGATCACATAAAATAACAAGAAGGATCTCAGAAATATCAGGTTGGGAAGATGAAAACGTGTAGAGAAAAAGAAGGAAGAATTAAATGTTTTCATCTTACATCTGTTCAGATTTCTTCTAGTACCTTAAGTCAGAAAGGTTTAGAAAGTGAACCCATCTGTCATCCCAACACTTAGGACATTCTTGACAGACATTTCTATCACATGACTTGCATTCAATAACAAAAGATTACCAGGTACCTTTATCAGAATGTCCGATTTCTTAACTTTGTTTTCAGAAAACATTTTCTAATAATTTTTATATTATTTAACTAATCTTCTTTCTTTTTGTTACTTCTTTTCTGATAAAAAGAGGATATCATCACTATCTTTGAAGTAGTCTTATATGCTCTTAAAATCTATTATCACATGCTCCATTATACTTCTCTTTATTTTATCTTTACTTGCAGTCCATAGCTTCAAGACCTTCAATCAGCATTTCTGCTTTGTTTGGCATCCTTATCAAATGACACTTAGTTGTTATGTAGCATGCCATAAAAAGAAATACAAAATGAAAGTGAAGTCATGTGCAAGTTTGCTCATGAATATTGAATTTAATTAAGAATAACTGTAGAAATATTTTTATAATAATGTTCACTTAATTAATTAATTAATTAATTAACTATACTGTGATATTGTGGACTCATGCTTACCTTGGGATCCTTTCTAACTTGGAAACCTGCAGAATTTGCACCTAAACAAGTGTTCCCTAATATCTGTGTGTACAATTTGCTATTTCTGCATGAATATCTTGCAGTTGTCCCTATTGAATTGCATCTTGTTGTTTCAAATCTATCTCCAAT